>NC_041223.1:8385300-8386910 GCF_002837175.3 Physeter macrocephalus | reverse complement strand
AGGAATGCAAGAGATTTCTGTGCATTAATTTTGTATCCTGCAACTTTACCAAATTCACTGATTAGCTCTAGAAGTTTTCTGGTGGCATCTTTAGGATTCTGTATGTATAGTATCATGTCATCTGCAAACAGTGACAGTTTCACTTCTTCTTTTACAATTTGTATTCTTTTTATTTCTTTTTCTTCTCTGATTGCTGTGGCTAGGACTTCCAAAACTATGTTGAATTATAGTGGTTAGAGTGGATATCCTTGTCTTGTTCCTGATCTTAGGGGAAATGCTTTCAGTTTTTCACCATTGAGAATGATGTTTGCTGTGGGTTTGTCGTATACGTCCTTCATTATGTTGGCCTATATTATGAGGTAGGTTCCCTCTATGCCCATTTTCTGGAGAGTTTTTATCATAAATGGTGTTGAATCTTGTCAAAAGCTTTTCGTTTGAGAAGGATGGGTGTTAGCTCTTCTCTAAGTGTTTGATAGAATTCACCTGTGAAGCCATCTGGTACTGGACTTTTGTTTGTTGGAAGATTTTTAATCACAGTTTCAATTTCATTACTTGTGATGGTCTGTTCATATTTTCTATTTCTTCCTGGTTCAGTCTTGGGAGGT
The DNA here is from genome assembly GCF_002837175.3 of Physeter macrocephalus. Classification (NCBI taxonomy): domain Eukaryota; kingdom Metazoa; phylum Chordata; class Mammalia; order Artiodactyla; family Physeteridae; genus Physeter; species Physeter macrocephalus. The sequence continues at coordinate 8,386,305 of NC_041223.1, read as the reverse complement.
TATACCTTTCTAATAATTTGTCCATTTCTTCCAGGTTGTCCATTTTATGGGCATAGAGTTGCTTGTAGTAGTCTCTTAGGATGCTTTGTATTTCTATGGTGTGTGTTGTAACTTCTCCTTTTTTATTTCTAAATTTATTGATTTGAGACCTCTCCCTCTTTTTCTTGATGAGTCTGGCAAATGGTTTATCAATTTTGTTTATCTTCTCAAAGAACCAGCTTTTAGTTTTATTGATCTTTGCTATTGTTTTCCTTGTTTCTATTTCATTTATTTCTGCTCTCATCTTTATGATTTCCTTCCTTCTTTGCATGGTAATTTAGTAACCTATTCGTATTGTTTAGCCTCCATGTGTTTGTGCTTTTTACGTTTTTTTTTCCCTGTAACTGATTTCTAATCTCATAGTGTTGTGGTCAGAAAAGATGTTTGATATGATTACAATTTTCTTAAATTTACTGAGGCTTGATTTGTGACCCAAGATGTGATCTATCCTGGAGAATGTTCCATGCACAGTTGAGAAGAAAGTGTAATCTGCTGTTTTTGGATTGAATGTCCTATAAATATCAATTAAATCTATCTGGTCTATTGTGCCATTTAAAGCTTGTGTTTCCTTATTAATTTTCTGTTTGGATGATCTGTCCATTGGTGTACGTGAGGTGCTGAAGTCCCCCACTATTATTTTGTCACTGTTGATTTCTTCTTTTATAACTATTAGCAGTCGCCTTATGTACTGAGGTGCATGCACCTATGTTGGGTGCATATATATTTATAATTGTTATAACTTCTTCTTGGATTGATCCCTTGATCATTATGTAGTGTCCTTCCTTGTCTCTTGTAACATTCTTTATTTTAAAGTCTATTTTATCTGATATGAGTATTGCTACTCCAGCTTTCTTTTGATTTTCCATTTGCATGGAATATCTTTTTCCATCCCCTCACTTTCAGTCTGTATGTGTCCCTAGGTCTGAAGTGGGTCGCTTGTAGACAGCATATATATGGGTCTTGTTT
>NC_041223.1:8374850-8384188 GCF_002837175.3 Physeter macrocephalus | reverse complement strand
TGCTTTCAATAATTTTTCTTTGTCTTTAATTTTTGCCAATTTGATTACTATGTGTCTTGGCATGTTTCTCCTTGGGTTTATCCTGTTTGGGACTCTCTGTGCTTCCTGGACTTGGGTGGCTATTTCCTTTCCCATGTTAGGGATGTTTTCGACTATAATCTCTTCAAATATTTTCTCGGGTCCTTTCTCTCTCTCTTCTTCTGAGACCCCTATAATGTGAATGTTGTTGCGTTTAATGTTGTCTTCAACTCTTAGGCTGTCTTCATTTCTTTTCATTCTTTTTTCTTTATTTTGTTCTGCAGCAGTGAATTGTTATTGTATTGTTCATCTCTGTTTGTTTGTTCTTTAATTCTTCTAGGTCTTTGTTAAACATTTCTTGCATCTTCTCGATCTTTGCCTCCATTCTTTTTCCGAGGTCCTGGATCATCTTCACTATCATTATTCTGAATTCTTTTTCTGGAAGGTTGCCTATCTCCACTTCATTTAGTTTTTTTTCTAGGGTTTTATCTTGTTCCTTCATCTGGTACATAGCCCTCTGCCTTTTCATCTTGTCTACCTTCCTATGAATGTGTTTTTTTTCCCACAGGCTGCAGGATTGTTGTTCTTCTTGCTTCTACTGTCTGCCCTCTGCCATTTTATATTTTGAATCTAATAATTCTAATATCTAAAGTACTAATATCCAAAGTACTAATATCTAAAGTACTCTAATGACATTTTCATGATAGGCTCTTCAAACCAAGCTAGCAAAGGTCTAAAGAGAATATCCAGCTTGATTAATTAACCTAATTAACCTGTTCAGGAGTTTGCTAACTATCACAGTATGCAAAGCGACCACAATTTGAGTGCTACATTTGAACCTCTGTTTGATATAAAGTTAATTAATCCATGCAGATAAATCACATTAAAGTGAATGATACATGATTGGATCTTGTACTTTGTTGCTACCAAAATATCTTTTTTCTGAAGGATAATTCCATACACCGTGTCTTACTCATGTTTGTGCCTCCAGTGTTTATCATAGTGCTTGACACATCGTAGGTACTCCATGAACGTTTGTTGAAGAAATAAATTATTTAAAAATGATTCTCTAGGGCCTAGTGTGTTCTCCACATTCTTCATGGTTTTATGGGATAGCAAATAAGAAGGGGAGCTTGCCACGAAGTCAGGAACAAGAACACATGATGATAAACTGTGTGATGCAGACTATAAGTGCCAAGAAATTTGCAGGGAGAAATTCTTTGAGGGGCTAGTCAGGAAAGGCTTCCAGGAGGAGGTGGCATAAGATTTGAATCCAAGCTGCAAAAAACATTTGTTGAAGTGATGGTTAGATGAAGGGAAAATGGGTTGGGGCTTCTAGGTTCAAGGAGGAACATGAGAGGGCACAGAGGAGGGGTGGCCTAGGTGGCCTAGTGGAGCACCGAAGGGGGAAACCCTGCATCATTTCCATCCATGGGATGCTATACAGGCCCTGCTACATGCAGTGATACTGCAAATGGAATCCATCCTGGAAGGCCCACTCATAGAATTTACGAGCTGCAATATATGTCCTATTTATGAGCACACAAGAAGGATACTTGTCATGAAAGCAAACCAGAAGATTATAATCTAGTTTAAAAACATGCCCAAGGACACAGGATAGTGAGATACACTGACAAAGGGCACCAGAGACAATGGCATAAATAAGAAGGGGAGGCAGTGGAGGGTAGAACGTCATGTTTGGTGACCCTGTAGAGTAGGCATTCTGGGGCCTGTGCGGGTGGCATGTCCTCCCCGGCAACATGGCCTCAGCTGGAACAAGGGTGAGTGAGCTTGGAGGAAAGAGGAAAGAGTCAAAGAGAAACAAATCGTTGGTCAGTGAAGCTGGGGATCTGCATGAAAGCAGGGGTGCTGCCACAGCATCAACGCGTGGTAGCTGGCCTCCAGCTCGGCCCTCCACGATCTGCACCTCCTGGTACTCATGCCTTTGTGTTGTCCCCTCCCACGTTAAATCAAGGGTGGTCTGTGCCACCAACAGAATATGTTGGAAGTGACTGTGGGTGACTTCCCAGGCTGGTGGTTAAAGGGTTGCTACTTCTGCCTTTCCTGCTCCAGGGAATACCAACTGCAGACACTCAGCTCTCTGGGAGGCCCAGTCGGAGAGGAGCTGAGGTCCCCATCCAACAGCCAGCACGGACTTGCCAGCCACATGAGCGAGGCTCCTCGGAAGTGCATCCTCCAGCCCAGTCCAACCTTCAGATGATGGCAGCCCCAGCAGACATCCCGACTGCAACTCACAGGAGACCTCCAGCAGCCCCACCAAGCTGCTTCCAAATTCCTGACCCACAGACAGACACTGTGAGGAATAGTCTATGACTATTGCTTTCAGCCACTAATATTTGGAATAATTGGAACACAGTCCCTCTGGAAAATAAGCGAAAACGCAAAAAACCAAGCCTGTCACATCTCTGGGTAACCGTTCAGTCATGGACATGAGGCGGGGTCAGACAAAGGCAGGTGGAAGGCGGCCAGATGTGCTCTCTTAGCACGATGCCTGGGCCAACTTCTGAAACTGCCAACTGCAACTTGAAGACCGTCCTTCCTGAGCTCTTGTTCCACTCCAATTGATTAACACCTCCCCCCGCCCCAACTGGGCTCTTTCAATTCCACAGGATTACAGTGGATGCACTTGATGTCCCCCTATGGAAAGCACACATAGGGTTAAAGCCTCCTTGGGGAAAAAAGAGAACAGGGAAGGGTGGAGAGAAGTGATACTGAGAACAATTCCTGTAAGCTTCAAGGGCTGACATCACAGCCCTCTGGGTTGTAATTTGTTTCTCTCTGACCTGGAGTGTGACCTGGGTGAGGTAAGGGCTGCCTGACTCTCAGCCACACGTGTATCCGCAGATCCTAACACATCACTTGACACAAAAATACCTGTTCAGTAAAGGTCCTGGAAAGGAATAGATTCACGAATGATTTCCCTATAGCCCAAGCCCTAAGCCCGTTGACAAGAGGTAGATGATAGAATTGGAGTATCTAGCTGCTTCCATTTACAGTATGTGTGACTTATGGTCCCGGGATACAGGTCTGTGGGCTTGTATATCATGGCAAGAGAAACATTCTCAGAATCCCTAACAGTTACTGTGCTAGACTGGATATCTGACATCTTAATCCTTTATGTTTCACCAATTCCCAGGATATTTGTACAAAAGAGAACTTGCCTTGGCACTGCCTTGCAGGGGAAACAAGTTAGAACTTCTGTGCAAAGAGAGCATGTTTCAGGCGGTGATGGATTTACAGCAGTTTGTTTAAGGAGTACCTTCCAAACCCTGAGAAGATGCACGATGTAATATTCGGGTCTTGGTGATGGTTGGCTCAGAAGGACCTCTCACCATTTGGATGATAAGGAGGTGTCTCCGATAAATCTGTAGTGGACGTGGGGCAGGCCAGGCAAAACATTTTTATTTGCACCTTCTGCCTTGGTCCTGATGCTTTTATGGAAAATCTGATAGAGAGGGGGCTTTCGGAGATGCATGGTATCGTGGCAAAGACATGCATCTGGGGTCAGACGTGTTGCACTCCCACCCTCACGGGTCACTAGTGTGGGTGGACAAGGCATATGACCTCTCGGGGCCTTGGTTTTCTCTCTGTAAAATCACAGTGATGCCTCTGAGGTTCTTGTGGGACGTGGAACAAAATGGTTCCCACTCAAGAAAACGTGATGAAGAGTTATTTTATTTCATTGCTGGGTAGAAGCAACCAGCTTTTTTCTCCCGTGTCAAGGTGGACTCTACTTGCCTATGTCGATTTGCTCTTTTCTTTTCCCTTTCCCCTCTGTTTATGGAAACCTAGAGACTTTCCTCCAGGTCTGTTGTGCCTGAATTAATGCACTCCCCCCATCACGCCAAGCACTGTGGGTATTGCCATCTCCTTCATTCTACTTCCATGCAGAGTCTTTTAAAAGTTGTGTGCTCATCACCATTGTGTAACGGGTATTGTACAATGTCCTGCTGCTGTCACGGTACAGAGACACATTCCAATATGGTGCTTCAAAAGGAATTCAAGAGCCAAGAGCCAGACTGAAGGCTGAACAAGATTTGATGTCAGATGACAGTATGAGACATGCACTGTAGTTGGTACTGGATGGCCATCTGAACTAGGTTTCTACTTCTCCACATGAAACAGGAAAACAGCGTTTTAATCTATTTTGCTGCATAGGAATGCCATGACTATGTGTATGGAGAGTGCTGAACTCTCTGAATGTATGGTTATTTTAAAATTAACTAGAACCAGAGATAGCGTGCCTGGACACAGACTGATGTGTAAAGCTAGGAATAAGCCATAGAAATAACTTGGAGGCAGGCTAGTAAAGGATTGCAATTAAATAGCTGATGATCTGCCTAGCGCAAAGATGACATTGCTCTGTTTTGTTCTGACAAACAAAATAGAAGCAACAATCACGAGCTTAAGAAAAAAATAATAAAGTCTATCAGGATAAGTGCAACAATAGAGTGGACAAAGAACTGACCAGAAGGAAGGACACTTCAGAGAGTTTATATTTTTGAGATGATCACATTCGGGACAGATGACCATGGCTCGTAGGTCAGGTGTTTTGAGATCTTTCAAAAGGTTTTTAAAACCTTTACAATTTCTCTTAGGACTTTTAAGATTAAACACACTCTTAAGTTTGTAATCAAATCACAATCCAGAGTCATAAATGTTAGGTATTTCATTTACTATCGAACAGCCCATGGCCAGTTGTTCTGATCTAGTTATCAAAACTCTAAAGTTGGAGGTGATTTTGCATTGTACTTTACTCTGAGACGTCCGAAGGAGAAAGTGGCTCTAATAACGAACGTGCTGGGGAGGTAGGTGAATGCATGTGTATTTCACGAGGAAGGAAGGAAACTGCCCTTCGATGAGCCTTTCCTGTGAGCTTCTGCAGGCTCTGCCGTGTAATCATTTTCTTAAAACTAATCTGAAGAGGGGAATCCTGAAATTACAAAAGTCTTAATGGAGAGTTAATGACCAGGGTAAGAACAGTGTGACTTCTTGTATTGCCAATTCTCTTTCTCTGTTCCCTCTCATCCAGTCTGTCAGAAAACCATCCCACCTGTACCTTCAAGCCGCACCGAGAGTTCTCACCCCCTCCATGGCTATCCTTCCAGTCCAAGCACCATCTTCCCTCACCTTGATTATAAAAGCCTGCTTACTGGCCCTTCCGCTTCCTCGTAACCCTTGTCACGTCGCTCTTCTGATCAGAGTCCTCCAATGCGCTCCCCTGCCCCACCACTGCGGGATAAAAGCCTAAAACCTGATGTAGCCTGCATTGTCCTTACTACGATGTCCCCCATCTTTTAAAACTTACCTCCTGCTAACTTTCAATCGCTGCTGTTTTTAGTGTTTTAGATCCCCAGTGCCTAGAGCAGTGTCAGGCACGAAGTAGATACACAATAAATATTGGTTGAGTGAGCAAATGAATGGCAACTGATCTATCAGTATTTGCTGGAATTTACTGTGTGCTCGGTACTGTGATGGCCTTTTTGGGTGGCAGACGGGACATAAAGGTAAATCCTGATTCTCATCCTCCTGAGGACAGGGGGAAGGTACTGGTTAGAACTCATGGGTTGCGAGGTAGAAATCCCACCCCAACTTAGCCAAAGAAAACTTTTGTCTCCCGGAAGCAATCTTCAGGAAGGGCAGAGCTGGGGCTGGAGCCCAGGACTTGCCCACCTGCGCGATTCTTTCTCCCTGATTGGTTGTTCTCCATGTTTTGGCTTCAGTCTCTCTGAATGGTACCCTCGAGGCTGGAGCCAGACACACAGGCCCCTCTTGGCTACTGTATCAATTTCTTGTGGCCGTTGTAACAATTGCCAGTTTGTGGGCTTAAAACAACCAAAATTTATTCTCTCAGTTCTGGAGGCCAAAAGCCTGAAATTCTTTCCACTGGACTGAAATCCAGATGCTGGCAGGACTGTGCTCCCTGCAGAAGCTCTAGGGGAGAATCTGGTCCTTGCTTCTAACAGCTGCTCATGGCTGCTTGTGTGCCTTGACTTGTGGCTGCATCACTCCCATCTCTACCTCTGTGCACACATTGTCTCCTCTTCTATGTATCTCAGATCTCCTTCTCCTTCTTATAAGGACACATGTGATAGTATTTAGGGCCCACCAGATAATCCAGGATAAGCTCTCCATCTCAAGAGGCTTCACTTAATCACATCTGTAAAGACTTTTTTCCCCCTCTGTATAAGGTAACATTCACGGGTTCCAGGGATTAAGACATGGACATCTTTGGCGGGGGGGGGGGGGGGGGTGCGCATATTTCAGCCTACCTCAGCTACCATCCTTCAGCATCCATGAATGACCGGAGGAAAAAAACTTTTTCACCAGCTCCAACGAGCAAAGTCCTGACTCTGACTGACCCTGCTTGGGCCACTGGCGATCCTTGGACCAACTGGGTGGGAAAGAGGGTGGTTGGGAGGGGACAGGCCCCACTGGAGCCGCTTGGCTGAAGTAGAGGAGGGGGCTATTATTCCCGGAATAAGAGCAGGGAGGGGAGGGTGCTGGGCAGACCAAGGCCATAGCTCCATTAAATGGCGGTGGGGAAGCGTTGCAAAACTGGGGAGTTATTAAACATTTACATGGTTGCAAACTGCAAGAAGAGTTCTGGGAGCTCACAGACCTTGCAGGATGAATGAAGAACTGGGACCCAGGGGAATGTTTTCCCGAAAGGAAGGCCACCGAATTGTGCCTTTCCTGGGTGCTCACCGGGCAAGCGGCGCCTGCCAGGGCTTAACGGCGCGGATGTGGTGTTTCGGTTCAGAAAAGAGATGCTGTGTTTCTTTTTCGTCAGTCGAGAATTCGTCTTGCAATCTTTTCCTCTTTGCAGAAGCACACAAGTCTGGTCAAGTTGTGGCCTGTCACGACGGAGGGCTGACTCGACCTTAGGCTGTGAGCTGCAGTCAGATGAGGTCTGCGAGGACGCTGCTGGGCGACGGCGGCACCTGCGCCCAGAGCGCGGCCCTGTCCGGGCGCAGGCGTCCTGGTCGCCTCCAGGGGCTCTCCCGGTCGGCTCGGGCGGGCGGCGAGGCTTCCGAGGCGGGGAGCCGACCACAGAGAGGTGGGAATCGGGAGAGGGAGCCCTAGGCCCAGTTAACGTCACAGAGATCGGAGGAAGCGAGGCCAGGCGAGTGCTCGGCCTTGAGAGCTCCGCGCTTGCAGAACGCCGCCTTTGAACCCGGTTCAGGCGCTCCGCAGAAACCACAGCCGGGAGCAGCAGTATCTAAGGACGTCAAACCCCCCTTTCCCGGGTGTGGGGTGTGGGGAGGACCGGGGAGGGCTGATAGAGGTGAAGGGGCCTGGCTCGGGTCCCCGGCGTTGAAGCCAGAGGTGTTTATTTAAGGTGACAGAGGGCATGCCTGGGCTTGGCAAGGATTGGACGTGACGGGCCATTCCCGCAGCCAGAAAGCCGGAGAGGTTAGACAGCGGGAGCGCACGCCCGCACGGCAATCACTGCGTTTCTAGACCCGCCCAGCGGTCTTCCCGGGCGCTGGGCGCCCTGAGCCGCGGCCCTGCGCCCCGCCCGCCCCGGGCCATCACCCCGCCGCCTCGCCACCGCCGCAGCCCGCTCGCCGGCAGGGGGCGCCCGCGCGCGGCTAAAAGGCGCGGCCGGCGGCCGGCGGCCTCAGTGCGGAGCGCGGCGGCCGCGGCGCGGGCAGGGAGCGATCGGCGCGGGGCCTGGGCGCGCGGGCGCGGCGCAGAGCGCTCCGACGCACACCGACGGCGGGGACCCGACGGCGGCCCCTCTGCGCTCCCAGGCGCCAGCCCGGCGCCCACCCGGCAGCCGCCCGGCCCTGCCCGCCGCGCAGCCCGGGCTCCCGATGGCGCCCGAGGTCGGGGCGGCCCCGCGGGCTCGGCTCCCGCTGCCCTGGGCGGCGCTGCTGCTCCTGGCCGCGCTGCTAACAGCCGTCTCCTCGGCGGGGGCTCCAGGTATGCGCAGTCCCGGCCTCGGCCGCCCGGCTCTCCGCCCTCCTCGCCGCTTCGCCGTCCGCCCTGCGTGCGCCGCTCCCCCGCCTGTCGCTCGGGGGGCCGCCGGCCTGCTCTGGACTGGCTGCATGTCCCGTCGCTAACCTGTGCGTCCTCATCGCTCGCGGGCCGGGGCGCGGAGGGGCGGCTGGGGACGCGGGTCCGGGCATTCGGAGCCTCGCGAGCTGGAGGCGGGCCCGGGGACACGGTTGGCGGCAGGGGGACCTCAGCGCAGAGCGGTTTCCACTTTGCCGTCGAACGCCCGGAGTCGGGAGACTCAGCAGTCTAACATTCCGGGAACATTCCGGCAAAGAAAAGAAGGGGAGGAAAAAAGAAAAGAAAGGCGGCCTCTCGGCGCTGCGGTGGGGGGAGGGGTGGCGCCTTCCTTTGCCCAGAATTTCCCCGTGGGCATCCTTCTTTCCTCCAGTTCACCTGCCCCGAGGCAGGGGGAGACCGGAGGGAGGCAGCGAGGCAGGACTGTTGTCCAAGGGCACGGGGAAAGCTGTGAGCCGCCGCGGGGCGATCGGGTACCTCGGTGCCCAAGGAGGAGCCGCGCCCTCACGTTGCATCTCGGTGGGAAGTTTGGAGCTGGGAAGAGGACATCTGTCTTGAGAGGAGGGAGAGGGGAGAGGGAGAGTCAGTTCGGGAGAAGCTCACCATTCCCCGAAGGCCGAGGCTGGAGACGGGGTGGAAGATTTCTATGGGGGCCGAAATGTGAGCAACGCTTTTCAGAAAATGCAAGCGCGCTGTTTTCAGATTTCTTGTGCGTTTCCCGCAGAGCGAGACAAATTTTTCATCCCTAAGCCGTTGGTGGCCCTTGTTTCCACCTCCTGTGCAGGCATTTTCGCACTTGACACTGCGTGGCTGTTATTTAGGTCATCGGTTTGTAGGAATCCAAGAAGTCGACATTTTTGTCGATAGCGCTCACTCCTAGCTGGGTTATAAATATTCAGATGTGCTTCTAAGGAGGGCTGCTTGCTTTATGATGCTATTTAGTGTCTCGATTGCCCTCCTACTACAAGGGAAAGGGGAAAAGTTGGGGGTCACATTGCCTTCTGGGTCTTTTTGGTGGGTGCATCATGCATAACGCTTGTCTCAGGATTATGCCAAGCGCTGGGATGCTACATGCCACTTTTTCATAAAACGAGGGTCCAGTTGTAGGTTGTTTTCGTCTCTGTTAGCTACCTCTAGGAAAGCATTCACTGAATATTTGTATAGTACTTATCGAGAGTAAAACTATTTTAAAGCCTTTCAACTTCCCCACCTACAACCCGTGGCTTTTTTTTTTTTTTTTTTTTTTTCTAAATTACCATTCTCTGAATTTGGAAGAGGTT
>NC_041223.1:8276390-8374751 GCF_002837175.3 Physeter macrocephalus | reverse complement strand
CATGTGGGATCTTCCCGGACCGGGGCACGAACCCGTGTCCCCTGCATCGGCAGGCGGACTCTCAACCACTGCGCCACCAGGGAAGCCCTGAAAGAGTTTTTGTATCAGAAAACAGACTGAAAGTGGAACCAGTGCCACACTGGCATTTTACAGCCTTGTACCTGTTAGATTCCACTGCCCCCTGCCCGATGGGTTTACGTTTGAGTGGGTCTGAAGCCTGGGTGGCTTGTGATCGCTCCCGGAATCCTACCGTCTTCTTGTGCTGCTCCTTGGCTCGCCTTCTCCTCTGTAAATCACTGAGCTGTGGAATGTTGGAGCTGGAACGCTTGCTGGCACTTCTCTCTACTGTGTTGACGTGGGATTTGCAATAAAATGATGACCAGACTAGAAGCAGACAAAGGAGGACAAACACATTTTGAAATGCATATCTACTGCATTTAAATGATAGAAGGAAAGGAAGCGACGTCACCTGCAGAGAGCTCCCCGTGCTGGGGAAGAAATCAGGGGGCATGTAATTTATTCATCTGCTTCTCTGGAAGGCTCCCTGCCTGTCTTGCTGTTAGCTTCAGTCACTGCTCCAGACCTGTACTCTGGTACTTACAGCAGGGCTGTGGACACACTGCTTCCCCTCTTACTGAATGAGTGCATGGGCTTAGCAAGCTGCTCGAGTCAGGCCCTCTCCTATCCCCCAGACCTTTGGGACCCATCCCTGTCATGAAATCACCCAGAGCCACCTTCCTAGTGGCTGACCCATCACAGCTCAGAGGAGCTTTCCTTAAAACAGAGGTGATTTGCAGGGCATGCTGAAGATCTAAATAAACCCCCTTCAACTTGGTGGCAATTAAAATGTAAAACAAAATAAGCAAGTGATGCATGCTCCCCCCGCCCCATCCCTACAATAAAATACTACGCAACCGTTAAAACTGTGATTGCACTTGCCAGTCTGATAAGGTATGTTTTTCTAAAAACACGTGAGGACACACATCCTCTCATACATTTATAGTGGTTATCTTAGGGTGGTTTGGGGTGATTTGAAAGCTTTTTTCTTTAAAGCTTGAGGACCCTTTCAGGGAATCCGCAAGGTCAAAGCGATTTTCAAAGTAACACTAAGATACTATTTGCCTTTTTCACAGTGTTGACGTCTGTAGTGAGGATACACAAGCTTAGTGAGAAAACTTCAACTGCGGGTGCTGTAGTGTGAATCTTAGCGTTGGTGCCGTCGTGAGCTGGTAGTCACTGCATTTTTCAGGCTTTTGAAGTTAAGAAAGGGTATGCCAGTGTCAATGAAGAATGTCCTTGGTGCAACAGTAAAAATTATTAATTTAACCAAATCTCTCCCCTTGTATGCATGTCTTTTTAATATTCCGTGTGAGGAAATGGGAAAGGCACATAAAGCACTTCTGCTGACCGCCCAAGTTCATCAGTCATCCTGCAGAAAAGCAGTTGTGTGATAGTTTGAGTTGTGGGCTGAACTAGCCACTTTTTTTCATGGAACGCCACCTTTACCGGAAAGAATGGCTGCAGACAGACCAGCCATTTGACTTGAGTATTTGGCAGACATCTCAAAAAATGAACAAAGGCGGCCTGCCACTTCTGGTAAAATAACTGCTAGTATGTCTTGCCAGTGAGAGAATTGAGCTGTCAAGTGAAAATTAGAATTTTGCCATGTCCCCTCCAACGTCCTAAGCTCGAAAGCTTCTCAATACTTAGAAACTTTTCTAACAAGATAGGTGGTGATATAAAAGAATGTGATTTTGAAATACTGTGTTATACAACGTGTCAACATTTAGATGCTCTGCATAAGCAAGTGAACTGGTAAATCCAAGGGACCAACGCACAGTGTTACAAAATCTTGCCCGGCTAAAAGGTCCATCAAAGTGCAAAATAGCCCAGTGGATTTTCAATGTAACAAAATGTGAAAAATTCTTTTCATCGTTTCAGATTGTACATTGCAACTAACCTTTAAGAAACTGCTACTTGATGAGTTTTGGTGTAGTATCAAAGATTTTCCAAAATTATCTGTGAGGCTATTAAAATACCTTTCCCATGTCTGTATGAGGTCAGATTGTCTTCAGGTACTTCAGCCAAAGCAACATACTGCAAAAGGTTGAAGGCATAACCGGATAGGAGATCCCGCTGTCTTCTGTGAAAGAGATTTGCCAAAATGCCAAAAAATGCCATTCTTCTCATTTTCTTTGCGTTTTGGGAAACAGTTATTTTTCATAAAATACAGTTTGTTATGTCAGCTTGTAATGGTTTACTATTGCTATTTTAACATGCATTAATAAGTACGTAGTTTAACCTCTTCCTAGATTTAATTTCTGGTCAGTAGATATGGAGAGATAAAATCCACAAAAACACAAACTCTGTGAGATCCTCATTAATTTAAGAGTAGATAGGAATCTGAGAAAAGGAAGTTTGTTAACCACTGCCGTATAGAAAGGATGTAGGTTCAACATCAAGGCGCCCGGGTTTGAGTCTCCGCGCTGCCATTCGCCCGCTGTGTGGCTTCGGGCCAGTTAGTCAGTCCCCACTGGACCAAGCAAATGGAAAGATTCCTTCCACCTCTAGAAGCCCTCACAGATTTTCCTGTGGCCCAGCCTACATGCAGCTCTGTAGGGTTCCCCTCCTACTTCTGTCCTCTTTGAGAGGAGGGGGTGAATACACCCTTTCCTTTTATCTTGTACATTGGAGCCCCTCCTCCCCCAGATGAAAGAACTGTTGTATTTGTCAACTGAGCACACAATTCATTAGTAGGAATTAGAGGTTGTAATAGAATTGCAGAGTGATAATTTATGTCCTTGGAAAGTTATCACTGGTCAGTTCCAGAGCATCATCTTACCAAGACCATTCATAGCTCTATTTAAGACACAAAGGCCTGTTCCCTGAAAACCGGCCCTGTTGGGGGTGAGGAGTGGAGGGGTGTATTAGTTTCCTGTTGCTGTTATAACAAATTACCACAAACTTAGTGGCTTAAAATAACACAAATTTAGTATCTCATAGTTCTGGAGGTTAGAAGTCTGCAATGGGTCTCACTGGCCTAACATCAAAGGTTTTGTTCCTCCTGGGGCTCTAGGGAGAATCCGGTTCTCGACTTTTTCAGCTTCTAGAGGTGCCCGCGATCCTCAGCTGGTGACCTCTCCAGCAATGGCATCACTGCACTTCCATCCATGCGTCACCTTCTCTGACTCTGACCTTCCTTCTCCCTCTTTCACATAGAAGGACCCTTGTGATTACATCGGACAGCCTCCCGTCTCCGGATTGTTAACTGAATCACATGTGCAAAGTCTATTTTGCTGTGTGAGATCACACATTCACAGGTTCTGGGGTTAGGACATCCACATCTTTGGGGGCCATTATTTTGCTACTGCAAGGGGTGAGGGTGTGGGTAAAGAGAGCCTAGATGCAAGCATTTCAGGAAAGGCCCCAGCATGATTTGCTGATTAAGGAGCAGAGCTCTTTTCATTGGTCCCTATGGAATTTAGGAATTTCTTGAGTTCTAATAAAACTTCTCTTCAGAAGCTTTTATTTCAGTTAGAAAATATGGACGTGAGTATTTAAATGTATAAAGATAAAGGAGAGAAAAGAATATATATGTATGTGTATTCACGTGTTTAACCATAGAATATTTATGTTAGGATACATCTGACATTGAGACCTTGGCTGCCTTTGGGGAGAACCGGGTAGCTGAGGGCAGGGAATGGATATTATTTCATTATTTTAAATAATTTAAAAAAATATTTATTTATTTATTTGGTTGCACTGGATCTTAGATGCGTCAGGCGGGCTCCTTAGTTGCAGCATGCAAACCCTTAGTTGTGGCATGCATGTGGGATCTAGTTCCCTGACCAGGGATGGAACCTGGGCCCCATGCATTGGGAACGCAGAGTCTTAACCACTGTGCCACCAGGGTAGTCCCTGTTGCATTATTTTAGTAGACATATTTTAGAGCATTTGGAATGAGGGAGATATTGGTTAAACACATGGCGAACATCCTTTTTTCCTCCTAAGACATTATCCTTGTCTTAGTTACAAAGAAGATGAATTTAATTTAATTTGGGGGAATTGTGTTATTAGTATCATCTCATCAAGGAAAATTCTCCAGTATGGGTCAGATGATTAAAATTTAGAAATTGTGAATAAGGAATTTTTGTGCCCCTGGGTATTAGGTGATGCCACGTGGAAGATGCGGAAGATACAGTTTTCTCCCAGTTCCTTCCTTTTTCGGCTCCTGGCCCGGCAGGCGGCAGCACTTGAGGTCCACGGCCCTTAGAGGGCGCGCGGGGCCTTCCCGCCGCGTTGCCCCGTTGCCGCCGCCCGCTGGCTCCTCGCGTTCCAGCCTCCCGTCGCCGGGGCTTTACAGAGACAAGAACCTTAGGACACACGTTCAGTTACCTGCTTTGGTTTTCCCTTTTTTTTTTTTTTTTTTTCAATTTTGCTAGTCATTGGAGTTTCCTTCAAATATTAAGCTGGGAAGGACAAATCACTCACTGAGAGTGGACGTGCCGGCAAGTTAGCAATTTTCAGTTGCTCATTGGTGAGAAAGAATTTGAAGCCTAAACCTAAAGCTGGGGTCAGCGGCGCTTTAGCTGCTGGGGTACCCCTGTTATATCTGCAGGTTCTGGCCAAAGCTGCAGCAGCTGGAGGATGGGACCCTGAGGGGAGGTACCTGCCTCCTGGGCACTGGAAGTCAGTTTTGAGTGAGTTTTGGTGAAACTGTCTCTCTCAGTTATCTCCCCTCCTTGCTCACTGGATTCTTTTTGTAACCAGAGAGAGTAATGCAAATCCTAAGACAAGTTTAGAAGTGCACCGAAATAACTGGAGAGCTGCTAATTCTTCTCCTGTGGCCTCCTATATGTGATAAGATTACAACATCATCATAATCCGTAAAGTACAGTCTAATTAATCCTATGTTCATCTTTATGAGGAGTTCTTAGGTGTGCATTAACTTTCTTTTCAATATGAACTGGCAGTTAAAAGTGCCGCAGTTTACCATTTCCCTGTATGTCATTTCATTTCATTTTCACTGCAGCCTTGTGAAGTTGATAACATCCTCATCTTACCCCGAGGGGACTGGGTTCAGAGAGGTTAACTGGTTTTCCCAGAGTCGGACATCTACTTAAGTGGTTGTCCTGGGATTTGGACTCCAGTCTTCTGGGTTGAGATCCCATGTTCTTCCTGCAGACTCCCCGGCTCCCGCTGGCTTGGACGTCTCCTATGTTCCCCTTGGTCTCTTCGTTAGGCCGGTACAACCGTTTCTGATTTGCTCTGGATGCCCTTCCAAATCTGTGCTTTGGTCACATTGCTGCTGAGAAATGATTCTGTCATACACAGAAGCATGTTAAACTCTGGTAGGGCTTAACTTCAGATGGGGTTTTAGTGAACCCTCTTCCCTGTTACGAAATCGATTTGGCATTTGGATATAAGCAAGATCCTTATTGTGGGAAGTGCCCTTTACTTAGTGGGCCCTGGAGGCCAGTGCTCTGTGTCTAGTTTGTTATGTGAACCCTTCAACCTTTAACACAGGGGTTCTCTGTGAATGTTTGATCCATATGATGGAATTCATAACCCTGAACCGCTGGCCTTGGATTTTCACCAGAAGGCTCCCAGAATTCAAGTTTGATTACAGCAGAGGGTTAAATCAAGGAACAATGCTGAGAAACAGGGGCCGCTCATCTGTGGAGTTGACAGATCTCCACCTGGTGAGACTGTAGTACTAAGAGCGTGGCAGTGTTTCAGACTTCTCAGAAGAGGTGTGTCATTTAAATGCTGGCATTTGTCTTTTAGGAATTATTCTCTGGTGTCACATCTCTTCATTCGCTCCACTAGTCCCGACCCAGCCGCTCATTTGCACTGTGGCCTTAGGCAGGTCATGACTCTTCAGGCCTCCGTTTTCTCATCTGCAAAATTAGGGGATTGGACTAGAGATCTGGAGAAGGGCCCCTTCCAGCTCTCACTTTGTGGGAGTTTCCATTGGAAGGTGTCCATTCATTCATTCAGCAAGCACAGGAATGCCAAGTCCAGTAAACACAGTAGGTCCGTGACAGCCCAGGCATGGGGAGGGGAGGGGAGGGTACAGACAGTGTGATGCGTGTGAGGACTGGAAGGTCCAGGACAGCTGGATTGTTCCGTCGCAGGCAGATGGTTGGCCGAAGCCAGCAGATACGGATCGGCGATGCACCTGTGTTGCTCTTGCGAGAAGGGTGGACGGTGGGTCCCTGCACCCTAGTGCTGTGGCTGGAACCACTTAGCATCGTAGTAAACAATCCGAGCAGATGTGCAGCCACGGCTCCTAATTTGAGACGACACCACATTTGTCTGCAGATGCGGTTCTACTGACAGTCCCCCGCAGCTGGACCACCCGGCGCTGGGCAGGGCCAAAGAGGGGAGACCTGCTTGGTCACGTGTGGCCTCCTGGGAGCTCAGAGGAACAACCCGAGCCAGGCCCGGCCAGGTGAGGGCGTCCCCGGCCAGGCGGGCCCTGCTGGCTGGGATCTGAAGAACCAGACCTGTTGACACCGATGGGTACTTTGGGTCGACAGAGGGGAAAGCTGCCGGCACGATCTCACGAGGGCAGCACCACCTCATCCTCGTGGTGTTTTTTTTTTTTTTTTGCGATACGCGGGCCTCTCACTGTCGTGGCCTCTCCCGTTGCGGAGCACAGGCTCCGGATGCGCAGGCCCAGCGGCCATGGCCCACGGGCCCAGCCGCTCCGCGGCACGTGGGATCCTCCCGGACCGGGGCGCGAACCCGGTTCCCCCGCATCGGCAGGCGGACGCGCAACCACTGCGCCACCAGGGAAGCCCCCTCATGGTGTTTTATAAAACAAAATCCTCTACAGCGAAGGCTCAGGCTCTCCGGACTAGCGATGGCCCAGCTGTGTGGTCGTCACACTGATGCTTCCATCTAGAAAGGGGAGAGCGTGGGTGAACCTGTCACACGGAGGCCAGGGGGGCTTACTGTACTTGTTGTAGGTCAGGGTAAAGACAGCTTTACGGGAGCACTTCCCCAGGCAGAAGGGTCAGGACTTCGGACGACATTATGTGTGTAAAACGTCCTTTTTTTTTAAAGGTTTTTAAAAGTTTTTATTTTCGGAGCGTTGTAGATTCCCTCGTGGCCCCCAGTTTCTCGCGAAGGTCACATCTTGCGTGACCACAGCGCACTGCCCGGTCGGGGAGCTGACACTGGTGCAAGCCACCAGCTGTGTTCAGAGCTCACCAGCTTCACACGCGTGTGTTTCTGTGTAATTTCAACGCACGTGTAGATTGTGCAAGCACCACAGTCAAGATACAGAACATTCCATCAGAAGGATCCCTCCTGCTTTTCTTTGATAGCCACACCCGCCTCCCTTCTTCCCCTTCTCCTTGGCAACCACTAATCTGTGCTCCATCTTTGTAATTTTGTCATTTCAAGAATGTCATATCAGGGACTTCCCTGGTGGTCCAGTGGTTAAGACTCTGAGCTTCCACTGCAGGGGGCGAGGGGGCTCCAATCCCTGGTCAGGGAACTAGGGCTAAAAAAAAAAAAAAATGTCATGTCCTATCAGTGGAATTGTATCTATAACCTTTTGAGATTGGTGAAAGCCTGTTTTTAAAAAGTATATATTTTTGCCCATTCTGCTTGAGATCCCCACAGTCAGTTTGCAAGTATTTTGTGTGTACTGAGATATTATGGTGAGTAATCTGGCATGGCAGGAAAGTACTACGCCCACCCTGGTCCAAGCCACCTTACCTGGATTATTGTGATAACCTTCTCACTGGTCCCCCTGCTCCTGCCTCCTTCCCCTACACTCTGTTTTTAAAACAGCATCACAGTGATTCTCATGATACGTGAAGTCACAGAGCCTTCTACCCCTCTCAGATAAAAACCAAAGTCCTAGCAAGTTTCAAGGCTGCACATGATCATCTTCCTCACCGGGCCTTCCCTCACTATCAGCTTCAGCCCCTGGGCCTCCTTGCTGCTTCCCTAATGTGCTAGGCACCTTCCAGCCCCAGTGCCTTTGCACTTGCTGTTCCCTTGGCCTGAACAACTTTCCATAAACATGTATGGGATATCCCTCACCGTCTTCAGGTTCCTTATGCGGTATCATCTTCTTGTGAGGCCTCACCTGACCACTCCCCACCGTTTAACAGTATAATCTTACGCTTACCCCACAGCACTTCTTATCCCAGTTTTACTTTTCTCCTCAACCTCTATCACTACCTGAGAGTGTGCGTATTTCACGTGTGTGGTGGTAATTGCCTGTCTTTCTCCTCTGGAACAGAAGCTCCATTTTGTCAGTTTTGTTCACTGAGTTCTCCCCATTGCCTGGAACGCTGCCTGAAAATAGTGGGTGCTTAGTAAATATTCACTGAATGATCGGATATGCTTTCTTTGGTATTAATTACATATGCTATACAGTCAGTCTCTTTATGGATGTTGACCTGAGGCCAGCAGGATCTGTGTGGTTGGTGGGTGTGGGGCAGGCCCCTGTATCCCTCTCACTCTAACCTGTGGAGTCAGCACACGAATTTTGAGGAGTGTTGGCTTGTGTTGGATGTCCCGTCTGCAGCGGGAGCGAAGAATTTTATTTACATGGTATTCTTGTTTCCTAGGGCTGCCCTAACAAAGGGCCACAAACTGGGTGGCCCTTTAAACAACAGAAATTTATTCTCTCGTAGTTCTGGAGGCTAGAAATCTGAAATCTGCAGGGCAAGGTCATACTCTTTCTGAAGGCTCTTGGGAAAAATCCTTCCTTTCTTAGCTTCTGGTGGTTTCCAGAATCATTGGTGCTTCTTGGTTTGTAGATGTGTCACTCCAATCTCTGTCTCCGTTGTCACGTGGCATTCTCCCCGTGTGTCATCTTATAAGGATGTTGGTCATACTGGATTAAGGCCAACCCTAGTCAAGCACGATCTCATCCTAATTTGATTACATCTGCAAAAACCCCGTTTCTAAATCCCGTTCACAGGTACTGGGCATTAGGGCTCAACACATCTTTCTGGAGGACGCAATTCAACCCACAACATGTGGTATGCCTTCATACCAACACGGTTCCTTTTCAGTAGGTGAAAGAATTCACACAACTTCCAGCACTGGGCCGTAGTTGAGAAGTGGGCAGATATGAGTCACTGTGTTGCATTGTATGCTGAACTGTCAACCCAGAGCTCCAAACACCTACGCACATTCAGTGAGCCTAATTCATAGATCCAGCCTGGCTAAAGCCTTCGTTCATAGAGTAAGTAATTAAATAGTTAAATCAGGTCTTCTATGGGCAAGTAACTCTGTTAGGCTCTAAGGCACAGGCTACAAAGACTTAATAAAGAAGTTGGGATTGATGCAACAATAAATAATGGCATCAAATGTGATCAGTCTAGCAATACAGGATCATCCAGTACTTTCTAATCAACTTCCACCTGCCAGATAGAGTGTTAACTTCTGAATGTTTTTACACTGATGCCCATAGAATTGTAAGATCAGCAAGAGAAATCACCAGATTTGTCCGAGGACTTGGCCTGGCGGGTGCACTTTGAAGTTGACACAATCTACGTATTTTTCCTATGTAGTAAAAGTGGGGATGTGTTGCTGTCTTTCTTTTATCTGGGTTGTATTCTCTAGTGGAGTCTTCTAGGTGGTGTGATGTGGCAGCCTTGCTCTCCCAGAGTGTCTGACTCCCTGACATTCTTTGTGTTATGGAAAGCCACCACGTTCTCTTTCTGCTGTAATACCTCCCTGGCCCTGCTGTTTATAATACTATTTTCTACCCTACCCAACAATTTCTTTCTATTATTTTCTGATAGACTGGGAGGATTGAAGCATCTTCTTACGTTGAATAACTCTCACAATCCACATACATATCTATAGATATCCAAGCAAACCATAGTCAAAGGGAAGAGAAAAGAGGGGCAGAGAATACTCAGCTCCTTGACTTTCCTGAGACCTGGGCTGATCTTATTTTACGGTTGTCATGATGACATTTTGACTGTAACACCCAGGGAGAGAGAGGTCTGGGAGGTGAGGCACCGGCTACTGTCTGAGCAGATTGTGTGTCTCTTGTAGAACATGAGGGGTGTCTGGGATGAGTTCCATAGGGTCCGATGATGCTCTGAAGTTGTAATGAGCTTTCCTTGCAGGCAGCAATTCAGGAACATTCTGAGGGTTAAAGGGTAGGCTGGGTTAGAGGCTTAAGAGATTAAATGTCCTATTAGAATCCAAGTTGTGGAAAGCAGTGGCCAGTGCTCCACTCATGGGAGAAACCTCTAGCAAAGGCTGTCCTTGAATTCCACTGACGCCGTACTTCGTTCTCTGATCATCCTAGTCTGAAGAGGACCTTTGAGCCCTGATAATGTTTCTTGTTAGCAGCACTCAGCTGATGTTTAATGTCGGATGCCCTTGCTCTTCCTTTTGGATGCCAATATAGTGCTTCCCTCAGGAGACTGAAGACCTTTGCCTTTTTTTTTTTTTTTTTTTGCGGTACGCGGGCCTCTCACTGCTGTGGCCTCTCCCGTTGCGGAGCACAGGCTCCGGACGCGCAGGCTCAGCGGCCACGGCTCACGGGCCCAGCCGCTCCGCGGCATGTGGGATCTTCCCGGACCGGGGCGCGAACCCGTGTCCCCTGCATCGGCAGGCGGATTCTCAACCGCTGCGCCACCAGGGAAGCCCTGCCTTTCTTATATATCTGTGATGACCTCGCTTGTATCCCTGGTCAGTGCCTTTGCCCAATAACCCTGCATCACCCAACTGAGTAACACATTCATAGATGCATACCCTTGAAGGTGGGGGAAACCTATTGGAATTTGGGTAGAACCATCTAAGTCATGGAAAGCACAGAAGGCCATTTTAGACACACAGTTGATAAGCAGATTTTGAAGAGGGGAGATTGGATCAGATTACCCAACTTTCAACTCTCAAGATTTAAAAATTCTAATAAGTATATTACGTAAGCGTATTTCCTGAGATTGAGGGAAATGAGGAGCCAAAGCCCACTCCTGCTGTGTGAGGAGGGGGCGCTGGCCAAGAGCCCAGGTACTGGGAATCCTACCGGGTCGTCTTCTATTGGGTTGTAATTGGTGACATTGGTCCTTTTGTGGCTCTTCTTCCTACTGTTGTATCTCACATTTATTGAGTGCTTTCTGATTTTCTTTCACATTTTATTCTCACAAAAATCCTTGGAGGGTAGCTATAGAAAAGGAACGAATTAAGTTTGATATTTGCAGAGTGAAACATCGGTGGCATATTTGCTTGGTTGGGGGCCTTTGAATGGGAGTGGACATGTCCTAATAACAAGCGGAGAAAAAATGAGCTCTTCTGAGCCTCCACTTGACTTGACACTGACGGACATTCCCTTCTTCCTGGAAATCTCCCCACTCCTGCCTTCCATGATGCACTTTGAATCCTGGTTCTCCTCTTTATCACTAATGTCTCAGATTTAAAACATTTTGGTCCCAGTCTTCCTTTAGACACCAGTGTTCTTTGGGTTTCCTTGGAGATGCTAAGTAGACAGCTGGATGCGCTGGTGCTTAGCGGAAAAGCCAGAGCTAGAGTTATGAATTCGGGAGCCATCAGCACATGGATGGTGTCTGCAGCCCTGGGACTGGATGTGCTAACTTGGAGAAGGCCCAGGAAGGGTACGCAGAGAAGAGGGGCGTCCAGAGCGGGGCTTGGAAGCACTTGAACGTTTTGAGTTCTGGCAAAGAGCTGCTGAAGGAGACAAGTGTTGGGGAAGAGAAACCAGGGAGTACGGTGTCCTGGAAGGCGGGAGACTGTGGGCCAGGGAGGACAGGGGAGGTACTTCCATGAGGAGCATATGATTCAGCTGTTGCTGGAAGCAGCGTCAGTGAAGGACCCAGAAGGAGGATTTGGCGACATGATACCTTCCTGACGCTTACAAGAGCTCGTTCAGGGCAGTGAGCTCATGTGTCCCAGTGAATTCAGCTTCTGCTAATCACTTTCAGTTTTATACCTTTGGTTCTGATTTCTCTCCAGGCCTACATTTATTCCTTGTAGTTATAATGACAGCTGAGAGGCAACCAGGTATAGTAGGAAGAGCATGGTCTATGATTTCAGATAGGCCCGAGTCTAGTAAGTGACCACTATCACTTACTAGCTGTGTGCCCCTGACGAGTCACTCAACTCTCTAAGACTCAGTTTCCTCATTTCTACAAATGAGGATACTGTTTGGGTTCGCAGATGTAAGCTTTTGTATGTAGAACGGATAAACAACAAGGTCCTACTGTAGAGCACAGAGAACTATGTTCAATATCCTATGGTAAACCATAATGGAAAGGAATATATAAAAAAGGAATGTATATACATGTATAACTGAGTCACTTTGCTGTACAGCAGAAATGAACACACATTGTAAATCAACTATGCTTTAATAAAAACAAAATATTGAATAAAAATGAGGATACCAAAGCACAGTTCACTGGGTTGTTACGGAGATTCAAGAGCTAGTGGTTATGATCATGTGAACTCTTTTTAACCACCTCTGGATCCCCAGCGCGTAGCCCAGAATCTGACACGTAGTAGGTGCTCAGTAAATATCTGTTGCAGAAGTAAATGAAATGGCTGGCACTGAGTAGGTACACAACAAATGTTCATTTCCTTCCTTCTCTTTTACTTCTCTATTTTTTCCTTTTCACAAATGGTCCCATTGCAAAACTTAAAACTTTCTGCTCATTGGGTGTGTTGTGCATTTTTTCATCTTCATCGATAGATGATTTGCCTCTGCCCATTCGTAACCAGTAAGTGATTATCTGAAATATTTAAAAATTTTAAATATGAAAATGTATGTCAGAAAGTGATTATCCTTAGCAATCTGGGTTGTCACTGGGTCCATGTGGGGTTGGCTTCTGGTCATGTCTGCCTCATTTACTCTGTTTCATACCTTCCTCTCCACAACATTTGCTTGGCCTCTCTTCTAAGGGTATTTTTCAGGGAGCTTTCTGAGTAAGATGAGCGGTAATTATAGCGACAGTAATGCCCAAGTGTTTAACATAGTTAGACAATGACTTTCACATTTTGGGACAAGGAATGAATTTTCAGGGAGTTTTTTTTGGCTGGCATGTCAAGCAGTTTGTAGTAGGCTGAGTTTAAGCTGCACCAGCTATTTCTCAGCTGCGAATTGAATTTCAAGAATGTGCAAAAGATCCCACAAACGCCTTGAAAGTACTGGTTTCTTGTAGGGTACAGCAGGAGGGTGTCCTATGTTCCCTTCTCATATCTAGGCATTTTCTTTTTAGGGTCTCTTGTTTTCTTATTGTCATAGATAAATATGTCTAGGGAATTCCTCCAATTACATTTCCCTAAACCATTCTGGAAAGCTGGTGGTTTAGATGGGGAAAAATTCTTGTTTTTGTCTCTGGAATAGTAGCTTTGGCCTACGTTGGTTCCTGAATAAAATGGCCAAGGGCTTTAAAACCTTAACTCCTAATGTTCAAATTCTGCCACCTCTGCTGGTTAAGTTCACCCTTTCTGGCTGCATGATGATCTGGGTAGAAGTACTTACTCAAGTCCATGGCATACTGACAAATAAATCATTGACATTGTCACAATTAAATTCCTCAGTGTGTGTGGGAAAAAAAAAAAGACACAAATGTATAAAATTTAAAAAAAAATTAAATTCCTGGAGTGGATCCCTTAAAAATAACAAACAGAAAGAAATTAAAGTTAAAGCAGTTCTCATTTAGAAATCAAGAGAAAAAGTGATTTGTTTTTATGGATCCAGAAATGATGATATCAGGTAGCAATGGACTGGGCTGCTGATAACACGGTATCTGGTGAGCAGTGGCTCAAAAGGTTAGGGAATTGTTTCTCTTACTCACCAATAAACTCGGGGGCAGAGAGGTTCTCAGGGACCCAGGATCTTTTTGTATTTCCACTCTGCCACCCCAGGCCAGGTCATCATCCTCAGACCTGTTACCTGATTGATGTTCCAAGATGGCAGCTGCATCTCCAGGAATCACATTGACATCCCGGGGAGGGGGAAATGGAGGAAGATACAAAAGGCAAAAGCATAGGACAGCAGATCCTGACCCTTTGCTAATGCTTTCCCGGAGGTGGCAGCAGTAACTTTCTCATGTGTCATTGGCTAGAATTGACCACATGACTACCCTTAGCTATAGGGGAAGCTGAAGCGTTATGCATATTCAGTATCTCAGCCTCTACTATAGAAGAAGGCAAGGGAGGAAGAAGAAGCTGGGCGTGGCTCTTGGGTACCCAACCCACAGTGTCTATACAGCAGTTTCTGAATTCGATGCAAACTGCTAAACTGTTCTTAATTAGTTGGGAAACTTGGCTTGAATGGGACTAATAAAAATTCACCTTAAAACGTCTCAGAAAACATCCTGAGGGAAAAGGCAGATTCATTTAAAGAGTATCCTTTGGGCTTGAGAATTTGATTTTGGCTTAGCCGCTTGCTGTTTGTTTTGAAACAGAATTCTTTGCTGCTTCATTTTTTGGTCAATTTTTGTGTTTTTCTGCTTTGTAGATCTTTCCCAAGGTGCTGGGGGTCAGGAGAGAAGAAAGAAAGAAGATAATGAGGGGGAATAAAATGAGGTTAAGCTATATTAGCAAGTATTCTGGCTTCCACTCTTCACCCCAGTATCCCCCCAAATACAAACAAACGACCTAGAATCTAGAACATTCTAAGCAAACTTTGTCCATCGGGAGCTGTTAACCCTTGAGGTGATGCGAGAGTGATGGAATGACAGCGTTGTTTAGCAGCATCGAGGGACTGTGGCTGCTGCGTTGAGGGGGCAAGTGGCCTTGGGTGGGAAGTTGGGGGCCATCTCCTGCGGAGAAGGGGACAAGGGAGAAAGCGCTGCCCATGTGGCATTGGGCTCTTCCCTTGGGAAGTCCCCATGTGCCCACAGGAGTGCCTGGTGGCCTCAGGCGTGACCAGCTTGTGTGCAGCCCCCAAGGGGAGTAGTTTCCCGAAGCCAAGTGTGGGGACCAGCTCAGCCCATGACACGAGGCTGTCTGAAGCTGGCGCAGGGCGGAGGAGGCTTGCACAGAGCTGGATGCGGGTGCAGTGGTGCTGCCAGCAAGAGAGGATGGAAATGGACTCAGACAAACGCCACTTAAAGACTAGCCAGCGGCTCGAATTTTGAGATTTGGATGGCTTCACCATTTGGCTTCTTTGAGCTGATGGAGAAAAAATGTGATTCACAATTGTATTCCGTGACCATCCAGCGCCCTTATAAGCACAGTGGCATGTACGCATATGAATTTGGCCTTTTCCTCTGAATAGAATGATGCTTTGTTGTTATCAAAATACTGGAAAATGCCCGAGGGGCCGGGGACCTTGCAGGGAATTCAGGTTTAGCAGAGGCTGCTGGCCAGGTGAGCAGGAGTGTGGCTGCACCCAGGGCCCAGCTGGCCCCTCCGGTCCTTAGGACACCCGGACTGATGCTCCAGCCGCACACAAGAGCTGCCCGGGACCTTTGGAATCTTCTAGCTTCTCTACTCACATACACCCTTACCAGGTAAATACGACAGGACATATTTGCCATATTGGGGGGCATGGGGTAGAATGTAGAATCCAGTAAGTCACCATTAACCTGGAGAAACTGACTGGGTCTTGAGGGACGTGAACCAGAGTTAAAGTCCGGAGAGCCCTGGCTACATTCGATCTCCCGAGGGACCCGGAACACCTGCTTGCCTTGGTGTTTCTCTCTGCGTGAGGCCCGCATTGTGTGGATTCCCATGGTGGGGTCAGAGGTTCTGTCTGCAAAGCTCTTTCGGCTCCCTGGAGTGTTTTTTAAAGACCCCAAAGACCTAGAGTTTGGTTTCACTTCTTATGCAGTTATACCTAAAGAACCATGCCAACCGAGGGGAACACTTTGGTTGAACCCCACGCCTGGCGTGAAATGTCAGAAGAGGAGCCAGGCCATTATTTTCATACTCTGACTCTGTCTACCCAACCCCAGATTTCCAGGTGGAAGACTCAATCAGTCACCTGTAGATTTTACTATTATCAGTTTTACTTTGCACAGTTGTAAAACACCACGTACTTCCCCCCTCCCCTTTTTTTTGAAGGGAAGGGTCATAACTAGTTGGCAAATAGAATTCCAACATCCATTTGAAAAATTATTTTAAAAGCAGTCATTTCAGTGTTTTGCCCACATGTTTTGCCAACCATCTGGTTGTTTCTGCATTTCTGGGTAGTCCTGTGCTGTCTGGTATATTATGGATAATTGTTGAATTTTTCCAGCTTTCCTCGGAATCCCAGTCAGATCTGTAGATCACATCGCTTCCTCCCCCAAGCTACACTGCGACTTCAGTACGCCCTAACCTTTTTTGGCGTATCGATTGGATTTTTGGTCAAACATTTGTGGTCACACTGAGATCTGTGTTTTCTTCATCTCAGAGTCTGGGAAGTACTTGGCGGTTTTCAGTGGAAAGTCAAACTTGAATTTCAGACAAAGAAGCAGTAGACAGACTTACACAAACCTGAAGGTTTTTTTGCATTAAAGAGCAATCCTTGGTATACTTAAGAAATAATTTTAGCATTTTTGGGTTTTAAGGGACCAGTTTATTGCCAAAGCTTTTAACATTCCTTTGGGGGTTTTCTCCGTAACCAAGTTTGTCCTCTCCTGCTCCTTGGCCTCCACTGCCAGACTGGGTGGGCTACAGGGCGCCCTCAGCTAAGAATGGCAGCCATCCCTGGCTGGTATTTGCCTTAATTTCTTTGGGTGTGTCTGCACTGGCAGCCTTTTGTGACCAAATGTACTGGCTGCTGGGGTAGCTTCAAAAAAGTTATTTTTGACTCTTCCATAGAAGACTTTGATTAATAGGCTCTTAATCCATTAGGTTCTGACTGCAAGTGGCGAAAAGCCAACTTGAACTAATTTAAATTCCAGAATTCATGGCTTGTGGAACCGTACATTGGGAAGGGCAGGGGTTGAGCTGGTCTTAGGGATGCCCGGGCTCCTTCTCTCCATCTCTGGTCTCTTTGCCGAGTGACAGCAAGCACTGGTCACCCACGATGCCAACAGAAAGCAAAGGCAGTGCTCAGGGCCCAGCTCCAATGAGAACAATTCCTGTGAAGTTTTGGGGGTTGGCTGGGTCACAGGACCAGAGGTCTGTTACCAGAGAATTGGGGGAGGCTTCACTGGGTAGAGAAAAATACCATGTGTCCTTCACACAGCACATTTTTGGTTCCCTGCCTTGCAGAGATTTTAGGGTCTTATTAGGACTCTTTAGGAACGTAGGGAGCTGAGAGACTTTGGATTCAATTAATTTTAGTCCAGGGAATCCTGAAGAATCGACACCAATTCCAGTGAAAGATGGCAGAGATTGCAGTTCTGAGAGAACCCTGACCCCCTCTGGGCATTTGAATGAATCTCTTCTGGCTGGGGCTAAACAGGATAAGAAGTAAGGGAATAAAGCAATTTGGACTTCAAGTCTTTCTATTTTACTTAAGCTGTGAGGCTGAGAAGCCTTGACTCTTGGACTTTACCTTTTCCCCGGGACTTTTGTAATAGGAGAGACAAATTGAAACGGGGACTTTTTTATGTTGCTAGTATTATATTTTCAGAGTATCTTTATTCTGTCATTTCATCTCGTTGCTGAAATCCCGTGGGGCTATTTTGGACACCATGAGGTGGGCAAAATTTGGGATTGAAATAGAAAAGGCCAGAAGTGGATTTTCAGGCTAGAGGTCAACTTGGCTTTGGACTTGGTTAAAGAATGAGCCTTCCTCATTTCAGAGCTTTTTGGGGACCCCGGGGGGGGCAGTCCCCACCTACGACCCCAGGAAGATACATGGTGGGACAGTGATTAGTACTGGGGGAGGCTCTGAAGGGGGGACAAGTGGTCCTGACCCTCGCTCTGAAGAGGCAGCCACGCTTGACCTCAGGTTGAGGTCATGCCCAGTGGGGTGAGGGAAGAAGCTTCTGGGGATGCTCCGGGACTTCCATTGTCCTCTCTTGATGTTTGCTTTGGCCTCTGTCCTCATCCTGTGCTCCCTCCCCTCCTTGAGGCGTGCTGATTGGAGGGGTGAGTGGTGGGAGCCCAGTCTCCACTGGTCTACTTTCTCAACTCAGTGGCATTCACGACTTAGAAGAGACAGGCACACAGGTGTCCTCTTGGAGCCTGCTTTGCTGTAGGAAGGCTGCATTCGGCTCCAATCCTGCTTACCCATGGGGAGCGCTGGGTGGAGGCCCCGGCCTGTTGCTCTCACCCAACCTGTGAGGCAGTGGTCCTGAGCTGGTCTGCTCTGCAGGCTCAGCTGTGTCCACCCAGGACTGGAGATGGGAGGGGGGACGGGAGAGGGGCCAGGAGGCGCGATGGAGGTCACACATTAGATCCACCTTCTCCAGTGCAACCTCCTCAGCAATAAACCTGATAGTTTGATTTCTGACTCCTTTATCTACTTTCTCAAATTGGTTGAGCTCAAATGTTCATAAGGACCACTTTTGTCCCCTACCCTTCAAATCCCGGAAAAGCTCCTTCACACATTTATTCAGGTGAGATAAAATTGTATGTGATTTGTTATTTATCAGCTCAGGAGAAACATATAGGCCCTTTATCATCGTTGTCCATCATTGCTATTTAACGTCAATCTATAAATTGTGTAGTACAATATGACCGTGAGTTTTGAGATACAAATCTATTTTTCAGATTTAATTTTCAAGTCAAATCAAACTATCGTTTGAGTCATTTCCCTCAGTAAGTATGCAGTAGAAAACTCAAAGAAGAAATACTTATTTTTCTTGTAATGACTGCGTCAGTTATTGTCTCAGAAAATATTGGGTTCTACCAATTAACATGTTATCGGTGGATTTTCCTACCTCAGCTGGGGGGTAGCCTCCTTGTCTAGATGATTCTGTGAGAGGTTGCTCTGTCCAGTGCAGTCACAGAAATGAAAGGATTTGAGCTTGTTTGTCAGCTCCTGTTCTGTTTCTAGATGGTAGGTTGACGGTAAATCCAGCTCAAAGTATTCATTCATTCCTCTGATATTCGTTGAACTCTGTGTGCCAACGCTTTGGTGTAGCGGATTTGACTAAAGTCAGTCAACTTGGAAAGCTGTGATGGAGCAGGTACAGAGGAAGCATGCAGGCGGGTTAATGGTGGTCTCACAACTTCTCCCTCATGTCTGCCATCCATCTCCCTTCCCTTCTCTTTTTGCCTGTCTGGAGAATGTAATGAAGTAACTGGAGGATATTTTTTAAAAGTAGAACAAAACAAAACAAACAAACACAACACTTTGCATCCAGAAAGATCCAGTTACTATTCTGAATCACAGTCTTAAGCAGGATTTCCCCATGGATTGTGTCATTTTTGGGGATCACTTTTATCCTTGATTCATTGTATGAATGGATTCTGAACTTTCCTTCTCTTAATCTGAGAAGTAGCCCTTGACAGAGCTCCCTTTCTAGGAACATATTTATTTTCGGCTGTTGCAGATAGGTGTGTACCCTTAAGGATGGGTGGTGAGTCTGAACCAAGAGTTTCATTTTCAACACGTTCAGTTTGGAACTCACGTGGGCCTATCCAATAGGCAGTAGGCACTCTCCGTCTGGGATGGTTAGGGCAGAGCTGGGCATGTGGAAGTCATTGACTGTACGAGTAGTTGAAGCCTAGGTAGCACCTCATACTCCCCTCCCTAGACTCATCCTGAGATGGGTCCTCCTTACTTCCTTGGAGCCTAGGCAAGTTTTTTTCACAGCTTTTGGATCTCTTGGGAGAGAGAGAGAGGGAATTCTGGAGGTGGGAAATGAGTCCTTGAACAGATCTGTACCTCAAGCCTTCAGGGGCTGGGTTGGTGCTGGTTCTTTTCCAGACTTTAGCATGCGCCTTGACCTGGCGCTCTTACTGATGGACCCAGACTCCCACGGGAGTCTCAGCATTCACACAGGACATTGGGAAGTTGTCAGGATCAGCAACTAAATGGTTTCTTCTGGAGTTAAGGTGGAGGTCACCAGCTGGCTGCCAGTGGACTGAGTCTGGCCAGCTGGGGTGTGTGTGTGTGTGTGTGTGTGTGTGTGTGTGTGTGTTTCTTCATATAGTGTTTCTTAAAACTTAAGTGAATTAGTATAAAATTGGGAGACTTCACACAAAAATCAGGATTTCTAGCTTCTTAGAAAAACATCCCCAGAATATTGGACAATCTGGATCCTGAATTCCTTTTGGTCAACAGGTGCCAGAAAGTAAATTGTGCCTTTGGTCAGAGTGTACATTCCTTAATATGTCTTCGCTTATTTGCTTCATCTTCCTGTCCTTGGAGGTGTTTGGGTTGGGGACCCTCGGTTGACCTCATTAGTCTAAACCATCCTAACGTCTTTCTCTTCAATCCATTAGCCATTTAAGTGAGTACTGAGTGTGTGGTCAGTATCCGATGCCCAGAGGGGTGCCAGAGTGGGGAGGTGGGGAAGGGACAGGTGAGGGATTGAGCCCTGTCCGCTCTGATAGATGAGTCTGTAGATGTTGGGCAGACCAGGCCAGCCGTGGGACCTAGCTCTGGACCCAGCCTTCCCGAGGGCTTTCGTCAGCCCTGGAGAATCCCTTGAGGCCACTCTGTGGACTCTCTGAGGACCGACATTGCAGAGCCCTTGGAATCTTGAAATCCATCCTTGAACAGATGTGGATCCATACTTGGACCCTTCAACCAAATTGGCCTGCTTAGGGCCCTCTTGAATGAGACCTGGAGTTTGGAACTTAGACAAAAGTAAGAACCCTGGGTGCTGACCCTATTTTTCATTCTCAGATGGACCAATAGAGGTCTCATGGGAGCCATGGCATGGAGATGTCTAGCTTGGCAATTACCAGGTATCTGAAATATCATCCAAATATCATTTTGCCACTCACTACCTGGTAAAACATTCTTGAATCTGGATGAGGTTTACTGGTATGAACTGGGGGATGACTCTGTCATGGTATGAAATTGCTCGAGTCATAGCAGACTCTGCTGGCTGCTGCTTCTGTCTCAAGCACCTTACCATCTGTCTCCATCAAAGACAGCCTCAAATGGGGGGTGATGGGGAAGGACACGGACAGGAAATTCTTTTTGTTTCCTCTGAAATCCCTTAGGGTGCAGCTTGAGCTCACGTCCTCATTTTGCCTTCTGCGGAGATGAAAAAACAGCTTGTCACAGCCCTAACCTGTCACACACACTCTGTGAGGTGCCCTCCCAGCATCCCCTGTACTGGGTCATGTGATTCCTGTTCTATTGACTTTGGGTTTGTCCTTCTCTTTGGAGAAGCTGTTCATGGCATACATGGCTTTAAGGAGTATACCCCTGTGTCTCCTTCATCAGATGAGAATACTGAAAACTATTACAAGTGGGTTCTGTGCTTCATTTATCTAGCAGACAGGAGGGTCTGTTCTAAGCTTCTAAGAACACTTAAAAATAAATAAGGAGCCAGTGTATGTCATGTATCAACTTTATGCTACCAGAATGCTGATCTGGATCCCTCTCCTAGATCAGCATTTCTGCTATTGTGGGAAATGGGGATTGCAGCTAGAAAAGGTCAGACACGTGGCAGAGAAGGAGGGGAGGTTTTTGTAGTGAAACCTTGGGAGATATAAAGGAAACTGAGGAAAGGGAGCCCCGGTCCTCAGACAAAGTAAATCCTGAAAAGTTTCTCTTAGGCGAGGAAGGGTCAGTGAAAATTATGGCAGAGTCACCATGACTGCTAATTTTAAATATCCAGAAACTCACTAGTGTGCTATCTTTATTGTCTCCTCAACTCAGAATTTCCCCGATGGTTTTAAGCTTCTTGTCTATGCTTTCTCCCATCTCGGGTTTACAGGACCCTCACCTCTGACATTGCGGAAGGAATGCTTTCTGGGGTCTGGTCCGTGCTCATCTTCTGACACTGTGTTTTTGTCTCCAAAGTGGACATTCTTTCTTTAGTGCCTCGAAAATTATTATATTCATACTCTATTTTTTCATTCCTTGAACTTCTTTAGTGGGGGTCCCAGGAGTTCTCTCCTTTTATCATTTTTACTCCTGAGGCAGCAGGGTAATTTGGGGAAGAATAAGTGATATATGTTAGAATCAGCCATACTTATTTTGTTCAGAATCTTCATTAGTGTTTCAGTCACATACTAACCAATCTATATGTTATCACGAAACACTCCTTTTCCCCTTTCTTCTTCTATGAGAGTCTAAATTCATTTTTCTTAATGTTACTAAGTTTAAATGTTTCTGGGTTTTTAAGATTACTTCCCCCCACCCCCGAGAATGCCTTGCATCATTGAATAATCAGTTTCAGATCCAGATTTGCCCCAGAATTGACTCTTGCGTGAATATTAGCATCTGTTTATATTATGTTGCATTGCAATATCGTTTACATTATGAGCTGAGATGTTTTGTTTGACAAAATATTATGTTTCATTTTGGTTATTTTTGAAAATCAAGAACACGCTTTTGCAACTTCATAACTGGAGATAAAAATGTGCTTCTTAATAATTTGTCCTTCCTCTTCTGGGACAAAATATGGAAACATTTAAATTAGCTACATGCAGATAAAACCAGCGTGTTACCTCTCTTTCAAGGTGTTGATCTTGGTTTGTTTTCTTTGTGGAAACGAATGATTCTGTTATCTCACTTTGGATACAATGGAAATTCTTCCTGATCATGAGAGTTTTATTTTATTCTTCTCAAGAGTTGTTTGAAAGATTGTCCAGCTGTACCATGGAAAATCCTAAGAATTTATTTAATACATGAATGCTTCTGGAGAGCATGTCAAATTACTATTTTGTTAATCTTGCACTAGCAAGGCAACGTGATCAAGCTGGAGAACACCTAGAGTTTATTTTGATTTGTCTTACTTTTAGCTTAAATTTACCACCCACTGTGCCCTGAAATACATAAAAGCTTGTGGGTTTGGTATGTCTGTTTTGCTGTCGCACTGTAATGATGTCCAAATGTGACAGTACTTTAAAGTCTTCAGGATCAGACAGATTGAAAGTCATTTGCTCTTTTGCTAACCGTGTCAGAGAACGTTGGAAAAAATTCGATTTCCCAATCCGCCCTTCCCGTGAGTTGATAGTTGCGCTGTTTGCCTAGCTGACCACCCACTGAAGCCAAGGCATGTGAAACTGCTGTCCACTAAAATGGGCCTGAAAGTCACGTGGGACCCACCCAAAGATGCTACCGGTAGACTCGTGGAGCATTACAACATTGCCTATGGGAAGTCACTGAAAAGTCTTAAATACATCAAGGTGAATGCGGAGACACACTCCTTCCTTATTGAGGATGTGGGTAAGTGACACTCTGGTCTTGTTCCCGGTCAGAACTAACTGTACACCTACATTCTCCTTCCATTCTCAGGGTGACTATTTGTGGGACAGAAATGGTACCCAGTGGTTCTTTGGGGAGGGACAGCCAAGGTCCAGGGGCTATTAAGCAACCGCCTTCATCTTGCCCATGGGCTTCCTCAACCTGCATTTGAAGTCCAGTGTTCCTGGATGTCTCTCCAAATTGATGTAGGAGACAATTTTTAGTTTCTGGATGTGCTTTTGGAAAATACGTTGACCCTTTTTTATCTCAGAGGAACTTGACAACTGGACAAGTCTGTAGCCTGATCTTGAGATTTCTAATTTATAAACCATTTTATAATTAGGGATGACTCAAGTAATATGTCCCTGTAGGGGTGTGTGATGTGTCATGCTTTGCCACATGTGGTTCAAAGGTATAACATTTCTCGCCATTAGATTTGATTCTGGAAGTTTGGGGTATTTAGCATTTTGCCTAAATATATTCCTTTATAAGTGCAGGTGTAGGTGGTTTTGAACTTAGGCTTTGAGCTGCCTCCAGTGGATCCTCTATCTTCTGCTTTTTTGGTCCCACTGGCCTGAAACCCTGTTTATTCTACAGTCATCTCATGGTCCCACCTTAAGTTGGGTCACAGGAAGTAACAGAAGTCAGCACCTGTGACAACCAGGTTCCCCGCCGGCCACGTTAGCGTTCCGCTGCCTTCCTTCAGTGGATCAAAACCAGCTCGTGGCTTCTTAGTTTCCTGGTCACCATCCAGTACACTTACTCCTTCTCCACCTCCTGCATTGTGATATTAAGCTTTCTGGGTAGCAGAGCAGAAAGTGCACGGAGGGGAGACAAAGAGGGACAGATTCCCGTCTTCGTGGTTCCAGCGAAACATACGTTTCACTGGATCTGAATCTCCTCCACGTCACTAGGGCCCCACAGAGTCCTACTGTGAGGTTAAATGGAGTTTCTGTGCCACCAAAGTCACGAGCAGCGTCACATTTTCTTGCTCAGCCCTTGGGTTGTTAGGGTTGCTGCAGAGAAGAAAAACATGCAGAAAGAAAGCCCTAGAACTCACTGCAAACTGAGAGTGTCTCCCCAGCATCTTTCTGATGAGTTAACTGAACAGAATCAGAGACACGTTGATGAAATTTCTTTGAAATACGAGTAAGCTCAGAGTGAAGAGAGAAACCAGGCCTGGCGAAGCCTGGTTTTGCTTTTTGTCTGAACCTAGAGCATTTCCCAGTTAGTCCGGCAGGTCGTGCCAAACCCTCAATGCCACCGGGCCCTGCCATGGTCAGACAGAAGGCGGGCCAGTCTTGAGCATAGCAGGCGTCCCAGATGTGTGGCTGCCCCTGGGCCTCTGGCTTGAGAACTGAAGTTTTGTGAAAGGAATGCTCCTCACTTTGAGCAATGCAATTAACGTTATTGCCTTTGACAGAGCTCTTACCTCTCCAACCCTTCATGCCCTCAAGTGCCCACAGACTTTCATCTCTTCAAGGAATTGGCACCTTCACTTACCTTTCATAAGATAATAATTCATTTGGAGGAAAACCAGCACTACTAGACGTTTTACTTTTTGAAGCTGCAAGTTCAGGGTACCCTCCATTTGTAAAACGGTGTCTGGGTTTCCTTTTGCGTCCCAGCAACTTCAGGATCTCAGCCAAAGAGACCTTCGCTATGTGTCCTTGACCTGTAGATGCATGTCAAAAAGTGAAGCCCAATTATTTCAAGCTTAGCGTATCCAAGATCCCAGGAAATGTTTTTCTAGACATTTGTTGAAATAGTCAAAGATAGCATGTACACATAGTAAGGGAAATATTTTATTATGAAAAGAGGAAAATTCCATGTAGCTTTATTTACTGCAATGAAGATTTCCCATGCACTAAATTTTATGAGTTACACTGAAATTTTCACACTATTTTTTGGAGGTTGCCATTTGGAGTTTCCATTGGGAAATATTCTTTGTAGTTACTAACACTGTGGGTTAAACCAGTTATCTAGTGGACAGTGCATGCCTGTTTCCTACATTGATTTCACATTAAAAAAACGCAAAAGCTTTTCTTGTTGACTGTTCATGAATCCAGGTTTATTACACATGTCATGTACTTTGTATTAAATAAATTTTGTGTTGTTTGGGTCAGGTGTGCTTCAGTTGCCTGGGATGAATGTCAGTGATTTTGATTAAAGAAAAGAGAGAAAGTTATAGTTAGACTGGTCACTTAATTCAGATTTTTATATTTGGTTATAACTGGTATAAGGAAGACGGTGACTTAAATTGTCATTCTTGGAGATGTGAAACGGTGGCTTGATATAAACCATATGTTTCAGAGCCGGGGGTAGTGTACTTTGTGCTGGTTACTGCAGAAAACAACAGTGGAGTGAGCCGTCCAGTTTACAGAGCTGAAAGCCTGCCTGGTAAGTCTTAACTAGAATTGGAGGCTGTATTTTTGTGCCTTAGATTGGGAGATCCTTTGCTTCATCAGGTCAATACAAATCTAGAATCATTAAAGAGTTCCCAAACAAGAAATTTTTAGACTTGTATGGCAAGCTGAAAGATTGAAAACTAGGAGAGATGTATCCCTTCTTTTAAAATAATTTCGATGTAGGTTATTAGCGTTTTGTCTTAAATTTCGGAGTACTCATTAGAGTAAACTATGTATAAAAGACCAAAAATGTGTGTTGTCCATACAGGTTAGGGGCCTAGTCACTCGTATGGCCTGAGCAGATCCTTTGGAAGATTGTTGAAGAGACTGTTGAAATATGCGTTTAGGGATGCGCTGAAATGTGGACAATCCAACAGTCCTCCTTTCTAACTATCAAGTTACATTTTCCTAATTTAGGAGGTGAATGGATCAAGATTGATGGTTTTCCCATTAAGGGTCCCGGACCATTTAATGAAACCGTCACAGGTACTCTTTGCTCATTTGGTTCATGTCTTCACTGAAGCACCATCTCAAAAGAGGGCTGTGCTTCTGTCACACACACACGTGCTCACAAACCTTCATTTGGTTTCCATCGCTAAACTAACACACGTGCTGCACAGTTCTGGTCTATCTGCTCTGCGCCGGATGGACCAGACTGCAGCCAGCGTTGCTCGCTCCTCACTGCTCTCTCATGTGCTGGTGTGGGGGCATGTCTTCGTCTACATCTGGGGATGCTGTTGAGCTGTTAACAGGCAAATATGGTGGTTGAGATGGCAGTCCTGGCCCGATGAGGATATTTACAGCTCTTCTACCTGTGGATGCAGAAATGAATGGGGCCCGCCAAACGGTGGCTCTTATTGGCTAATATGCTGCATCAAGACTTCCTCTCTTTTCTTATCCATGGGATATTTTGTGATATGTTAGATAACCTGCCTTCCACCTCTGCTCCATATTTGTATGTATGTGTGTTTTATCATTTGGATGTTGACGTTGTCCGGCCATATTGTTTTACTTGTTGAGAGAAGTGTTGACATTTCCTGTGTGCTTCATGAATATATTTGATTAATGGTTAAACGCTAATGCAAAATGAAAGCAGTTATTTCAGAGTGTGGTTGGGTGATATCCCAAAGGCAGTGTGGCAAGGAGCAAGCAGTGTTTTTAAATACATCAATCTGGTATTGTTGTTGAGAGGAAGGTGAGTATGTGGAAACCAACGACCCTAATCTGCTTCTCAGGTCAGATTTGATGGGTGTAGGCAGTTTTCAAAGTCTGCTTTATACAAAAAGGGAGTGGAAGAACAAAACAACCAGAAAAGGACACTGGATTTCTAGGAAAGGTGATATGTTCTTGTTTAAATACATCGGATGTGAGGGGATGTAGTGGCGATGTCTTATAGGTGATTGGAGATGAGGGCCTGAAAGCTGGAAGAGAGAAGCAAGAGGTAGGCGTGGGTTTAGGAGTCATGCTGTAGAGTGAGAACTAAAGTAGGGAGAGTGATGAGTGGGTGAGAATTAGGAGAGACAAGAGTAGAAGCCAAGGATCAAACCTTGGAAGACATTGACAGTAAAAGAGTCAAGAAGGTAGTACACATAGAAAATGTGCAAAATAGGAAAGGACGTTTATTCAGAGGTTGTCTTCCCCTAAAGATACACATGTAAACATTCACAGGCACACATAAACCTTTTACTGACAGATTACTGTGCCTTGTATTTGAATTTTATACTTTGTATTTTATTTTTTTATTTTTATTTTTTTTTGCGGTACGCTGGCCTCTCACCGTTGTGGCCTCTCCCGTTGCGGAGCACAGGTTCCGGACGCGCAGGCTCAGCGGCCATGGCTCACGGGCCCGGCCGCTCCGCGGCATGTGGGATCTTCCCGGACCGGGGCACGAACCCGTGTCCACTGCATCGGCAGGCGGACTCTCAACCACTGCGCCACCAGGGAAGCCCGTATACTTTGTATTTTAAATAACCATTTTATTTTTATCATCTTCCTGATAGAGTTTTCTGAATGGCAGTTTTAGAATAAGTAATTTTCTTTTTCTTCAGTAGTTAATTTCTTATGCCTTCTTTAATAGAAACAGGTGTGTGTGTGAGAGTGGGTGTGTGTGTCCTTTCTGAGTAAGCACACGTGACAGAAACCCTGGGAATTGGGAACCACAGACAGTCATGCCCCAGCTCACTCTTGGTTTTACGGACTGTGAGATCCTTTAACCTCTCTCTGCAGGAGCCTCTGTAGGCCCTAGATGCCAAAGAATGCTCTGCTATAATACATAACACTGTTTTGCCATACATTATGTTAAAAAAGATGCTGGAAGAAATTGCTGGCCAAAACCTTTTGCAGTATATGATATAAAGCAGAACTTTAAAAAAATGCATATCCAGAATGCACAGATTTGGTTACAGTGCTCCAGAAAAAAATTACATTTCATTGTTAATGAAAATTTAAAAAAATAATTGATGAGAAATTAGCAATAAGGGATCAACATGCATCTGTACCTTTTTAAATATGGCCTGGAAAATATGCTATGCTATTGTTCTGAGGAAATTGTTAATATATGATAATCCTGTTAAACAAAAGAAGTACTACTCTGAATTCCAGGTATCTTCATGCAAAGGAAGGGATTTGTCCTAGAAACGCAGACATTAGCATCTGCACCTGGTGTGAGGCCCCAAGGGTTGGCTCTAGTGCTTTTTGATCAGTAATACCTCACGTTCTTCCGGTGTTTATTTGAAACCAGAGGA
The DNA here is from genome assembly GCF_002837175.3 of Physeter macrocephalus. Taxonomy (NCBI): domain Eukaryota; kingdom Metazoa; phylum Chordata; class Mammalia; order Artiodactyla; family Physeteridae; genus Physeter; species Physeter macrocephalus. The sequence continues at coordinate 8,346,387 of NC_041223.1, read as the reverse complement.
AAATCCGTTCTTTTATTCTGCTGGAAACAGTGGTTTCAGTTCAGATTTCAGAAGGCCTCCTTTGCTGGCTGGAATCTATCTTGACCTCATTGTCTTTACTTAAAAATAGGACTTTAATTATTTAATTAATTCATTCAGGGCCTGCGGCTTTCCAGGCAGAGTTCTGGGTGCAAAAGACACAATAGTGAATAGGATAGAAAAGGGCCTTAATGGCCTTAATGAAGACTATATTCTAGTGGGAAAGAAAGACAATAAACCTGTAAGCAAAAAGTAATACATACAACCTGTATGAGTTTGGTAGGGATGCGATAACAAAATATCACTGCCTGGTTACCTTAAACAATAGATATTTATTTTCTCACAGTTCTAGAGTCTAGAAGTCCAAGATTCCTGAGGTGTCAGCAGATTTGATTTCTCCTGAGGTGTCAGCAGATTTGTCTTTCTCTTTGGCTTATCTTCCCTCTGTGGGCATGCATCCTTGGTATCTTTGTGTGTCCAAATTTCTGCTCCTTCTAAGGACACCAGTCAGATGGGATTAGGGCCACCTTAGTAATAACCTCATTTTAACTTGATCACTTCTTAATAGGCCCAGTCTCCAAACACAGTCACATTCTGAGGTAACTAGGGTTTAGGTCTTAAACATAAAAATTTGGGGGGGTGGGGAGACACAAAATTTAGTCTGTAACATAATCATAAATTCTTTGAAAAACCAACAGCACTGTGAAATAGAACAAGCAGGGTGGCGGAGCCTGGGAGGTGCCGATAAGATGGCTGAGACCCTATGGGGACTGTCTGAGAAGCCACAAGAGGGCAGGAAAAACGTGCAGGGAGTCCTGGAGGTGGGCTGGACCTGAGTGATTCTCAGATGGTCACTCAAGCAAACGTGGACACTCAGGACTCAGAAAATGATAGGACTAAGCAAAAATGCAACTCTAGGGCAGAAGTTTAGACTTCCTCTTTGGGTAGCTCATCTCATATCTTTTTGTTAGAAAGTGTTCTTCGTATGTAAATGTAAAATCTCTCCTGTTGAGATGTAAACCCATCTCCCTTTGTTTTGTCCCCAGGGAAGAGATGTTGCAAGTCCCTTCACACATCGGAATCCTATTATTTAGCTTTCCTGCAGACTTTTCTGAAGTTGTTTTAGCTTTTTTCCTGTGACGGGATCTGGGTAATCTGCTCTGTGCAGAACCAGGCGCTGGGAGTCAAAATGAGGACCACGGTCCAGGACGAGGACCACGGTCACCTCTGCTTCCAGCCAGCCCAGGGACCCAGAGGGCAATTCATCTGCTTTCACTAGCTCTTCCTCTGGGAAATTTTAGCTCTCAGTAGGATCCCATGTATTTTTTAATAATGTTATGGTTTTCAAACGAGACATAAAATAAAAGTCGGATTTATGCCTCATATTTTCTTTACATTATACTTAGTTCATGAAGCTTACTACTTTTTTTTTTTTTTTTTTTTTCAGTTCAATTATAGCTCAGACCCAAGTTCAGCACACAGTTCACGATTCTCTTAGGCCATCTTCAACCAACACTGACTGGCATGATACCCGTGGTGCAGCCGTTCCTTTCCTTATCACAGTCGCCCCCTGACCCTCAGGTTGCTCCCTGAATCCAGAGAGCCTGAGGGCACTTGGTTCACTGGGCGCCTGGCCACGCCTACGTCCTGGACTGCATCCACCTCCGTGACAGTGGTCCATTTGATAGTCTCACTCCCGTCCCTTAAGATGAAGTTGCTCCCCTCCACAATCTAGAATCATGAAATTCCCCATCATCTCACTTCTTCAGTGCTCTCATGTCAGAAGCTTGTTTCGGATCCAATCAAGCTTTGGGTCTGTAGACCCTTCCCCTTTCCAGAGTCCAGAAGCCGTCTCCTGGCTCATTTCTTGCTTAGTTTATCTGGGTCCCCAGCATTTCAACCGCACTCTTTTGTCAGCATGGCCATGCCAGACACCCCCCTCCCCCCAGCTCTCTGGTTTTCCCTCCTGCGTGAGCCTTGTGGGAGAAATAAAGAGCTAAGCTGATATGCATTGTGACAGCTTCTTATAGCTGGTTTTCTAACTTCATCTGGGCCCTCGGCTCTGCTAGGCAATTATTTGGCCTTACTCAGTTTCCTTTCTTTCTCCCACAGTGGCTAGTCCAAAATTTGGCCACTTTCTTCAGGCTCCTCCCCCCGCCTGCCTTCCTCTCACTTCTAGCAAGTAACTTTGTTTCCTGCCTCCCTGGGAAGTAAAGGTCATCAGGGTGACATCTCTTGTCTTCCCCCTCTTGACTTCTAAGCCTTCACGGCTCCCTTCCCTCCTCGTGGCTCTGAGGAAAGGTTGCTGTTCTCTTTAAGGCTGACTTCAGACACGTAAAGCTTCTTTGCTTGCGTGGTTAGACCCGAGGGCTGTTCTGGGGTTGGATTCAGCTTTGGAGCCTCCCCTCCCCCATAGGAACTGGCTCAAAAGCTGATTTGAACAGGTGTCAAATTATGTGACACTGAAACAGTGAAACTATGAAACCCTGAAAACCAAAGCATGGCTTCTTTCCTTTCTTGCCTGGCACTCCTTTCATAGGAAATGTCTGTGGACATATCAGGAAGCCATGCCCCGAGCATGCGTTTTGGTCTTTTCTATCAGTAGTTCATCGAAAAGAGCATCCATCTCCAGGTACATTTGCTTGCTAGTTTGTTTATATATAGAGGTGACTGATGTGGAATTTGAAAATTCTAACCCACTGTCTTGAGATGTGCTCCTTCCCTAATCTCTTAACTTAGAGCATAATTAATCCATCAAACCGTAATCATCTCCACTGCACACGCCTGCAGCCCAGACTCCGGCTCAGCCAACAGTGAGAGCTGTGATCTTCGGAGCCCCTCAGCCATACAATGATGGGGCTCCCCAGGAAGGCTCCAGGCTCTGTTCTAAGAACCTCCTCAGGTTCTAAGCTTCCTTCTGAGGTTCTAGGGTTCCTTTCAGCTTTGAAATTTCATGAATAAACGACACCCAGGCACTTGGAATGAGTGATCCTAAGCTTTGCAAGCAGTTGGGAAACATTCCCGAGAAATGGCTGTTTGCCTTGGTCTCCACCCTACTTGCAGCGTCTGAGGTCAGCAAATCCAGGAAGCCTGTTAGCCAAGGAAGAAACACTGAATTACAGTTTCTGGTTGTTGGGTTTGTGACCGAATACACGAAGGTGCCCAGGATAAAGAACTGTCTCCAGTGATACAGTGGAAGTGCTGCCCTCCCCTTCTCTGGATGCAAATGGCAGGCATTCTGCCAAATGAGCCAAGGAGACGGTCGTGTTCACTCACTTAAACTGATGTGCGTGTGTATGACTCTGGGAAAGAGGAGCCTGTGTGGTACAGCAATAGGCGAACCACAGACAGCACTGCCGTCCTGGGCGGTCGTCAGATAATCCTGGAGCCAGATCCTGGGGCTGCTGAGTGTTGGACTTGAGCTGTAAGTGTAGCCCAGTTCAAACTTTTTAATTCTGAATCAAAGACTGTCCTCTTTGCACACACTGGTTTCAATTTAACAATTCTTTGGCCCACAGGGAATTAATAATGTCTGTGACATTATATTTTCAGTAGCTCTCTCATGCAATTATTCGTGTTTTTGTAAGCGTGCAATTCACAGGGCAGACCTGGTTTGTGGTTCCTGGCCTGCATGGTGAGCTCTTCCGGGGCGGGGCAAAATGATTTACTCATCTTTGTATCTCCAGAGCCTGGGCCAAGCGCATAGTATGTGCTCAAGAAATGTTTGTTGAGTGAAATAAATTTGGAGGCTGCTTCTGTTCCAACCTGTGCTCTGGAGGAGTGTCAGGAGGTCGGGTGCCCCCGTCTCGTTTAGCTGCTGACTCTGGAGCTGGCCCCGGGCAGGCCACTTTGTGTCACTTTGTGGTGCCGTCATTCGTCAGAGATCCTAGTTCTTGCGCCCTGTTTCTTGGGGGGGCCTGGGGGACGGGTGGCATTGAATGCATTTGGAGATTGGAGTTCCTCAGGGCTGGCTGCTCTGGGAAGACACAGTCAGATCCACCTGCTGTGAGGTTACCTCTCTTCACGTTCATCCTGGGGCTCAGGTCTCTTTATGTGAGTGCCTGCTTCAAAGCCGCCTCTCACATCAGAATGTGGCTAGACTTCACCAACCTCAGAGGCTGTTCTTTAATCATAAAAAGTAGGCAGTGGAGGCTTGTGTGCAGAGCTGTTGAACGTCATTTAGCTAGACGTTCTTGGGTGGGAACTCGGGAGTTTTAGCCCCAACAAGAATGCCGTGGGAAGGACTCAGCGCCGGCCGCCTGCCGGGAAGAGGCAGCCGTGGTGAGCAGCCTTCCAGGACAGCAGGGCTGAAACCCACATTTGGCGGTGTTTCATCTCCATGTCTACACTGATGAGTGTAAATATCTGTGCACAGATTTTCCCTTCAGTGAATTGTTAGGAAACGAGCGACTGTGAGAGAGGCCCTTTCCTCCGTTGGAAGGGCGCTTATTTCAGAGGCTGATGAGTGGCTGCTTCGAGTGGGCGGGGCAGGGGCTGTGCACAGCTGGGGACATGAACTGTCCCCACTGTCCCCACGTGTGTGGCCTTGAATGGAATGTCGGCCGACCTTGCCGTCAAGTCTTAGAGGAACCTGCAGTAGTTAATGAACCTACCGGCCCGATAAGGCCAGCATCTTGGGGGCTGGATGCCACTTTCTGACTGCGTATCTGTCACCGGCTTTTCTTTCGATGCCTGAGTGAAGAAGAGGGTGGGAGGGGCAGTGATGTCACTGAAGAGGGTTGCAGCTTCTTATATAGGCTCCCTGCAAAGGAAGATGTCAGTCCTGAAAGAAAGCACTTTCTTTTCTCAGTTGTCACCCTATTCATATATTGTAACTGGATCTTTCATTTGCAAATGGCATGTTGGATAGCGCTAAAAATGGAAATAATGAATAGCCGTGCAACAGAAAAAGGTCTTTCATACCCAGAAGACAACTCTATTGCTGAGTATCCTACTCCCAGATGAAACAAATGCAGAAGAGCTTTAGACTAAAGCAAACCAAACCAAAAAAAAAGCTTTGAATAATTTTTCTTAGGATTTTTAACACCCCTTCCTCTTAGCTTACATCGACCAGCAGGCTCTGTGTCCTCTGTGGGGTGAGGACATTTCAGCCGTTAAGGCGCTCAGGAGAGGATGATTGCTTCCTTTGCTTTCTGTGGCCCTCTTGAGTCCTCAGGAAGCGTGGCTGAACACTGAAGCACCACCAGATGGGTCCAGCAGACGCTTCTAACGATGTGCTTTCACATCCCTCACGGAGGAAGCTTTGCAGCGGGTCGCCCGCAGGAGCTCCCCATCCTTCCTTCCACCCTGAGTCAGCTGAGGCTGGGCCAGGGATGGGGAGCGGGTGAGCTGGGCCCAGGCAAGGGCTCACCCTAGGCCCCGGTGCAGGTGGCCGAGCACGTCGGCAACTGTGTCACCGTTCCAGGCTTGTAGTTGAGCCACCGCCCCGGGTAGGACGCAGAGACCTTAGCTCTGCCTTCGTGGCGGTGGAGAAAAATTATTGGCTTAACGTAGCGAGAGACGCCCCTCAAAGGGCTTATGATCTGTAAGACTGAGGGATGCGTCCATGCAAACAGTTATAGGACTGCTGATTTCTTGTTCTGGTAGTAGGGCACGGCATCATCGCCCGCTTGTGCAGAGTTTGCCTGTGTCGTTAACGTGCTGCTGGCTGCCATCATGGGGCGACCTGGCCTTCGCAGCCTCAGTCCTGTGCGGTGACATTGATGGTGTAATTTTCACTGATGTGCACAGCGCCGCTGGGGTCAGAGTCAGACACTGACTGACATTTTTGGATGACATCCTGAAGCTACTGACATACCGGTCATTCTTGGGGCTTCTCAAACTGGGTTCTCAGAACTCGGGAGAACGTGGCACTGCCAGGGGTCCAGGAGGGCATGAGATAAACGACGCAGATCCGACGGGAAGTGGTTTCTTGATGGCCGGTCGTTTAAAATGTTATTTTTGACTTTAAAACAAACACCAAAATATTGTAGAGTAGTCTATAAAATTCAGATGCAATTTTGAGATAAAACCGAGATTGGGGCTAAATTGCCATGCTCCAGGCTTCTGGGGATTGAGCTCATTTTCTTTGCTGTTACATAAACCTTGGTGAAGCGTTTGAGGAGCTCTGTTCAGTGGTAAAGTGAGCCAGCACTTTTGTGAAACAAACAGCCAGACAAAACAACATGGCTGGAATGGAGTGGTCCCGGGTTGGCTGAAGCATTTGCTTTGTTTCTGAGACAGTCCTGCTGGATTTTGAGGACCCCACTGGGGGCACAGATGCTGGCAGCCTTGTGCCAGCCTGTGGGGTTGGCCTCTGACTGCACCGTCCCTTTCTGTACCCCATGTTGAGTAGGATTCCCTGTGGCTTCCTCATCTGGTGACAGCCTGGCTGTCCCCGCATGATCCTAGGAAGCAGGAAAGAGGAGTCTCTGTGAAACCTGGACAGGGCGCGGCAGAAGTCTTAAACTGAGGGCGCTTAGGTTTGTCTGTATTAAAAGTAGTTTTAAATGCTTTATAAGAGGCTTTCCCAATCCTTAACATTATTCGTAGTTGGCATTGATTCGCTCCGGGGAGATCAAGGTTTTTTGGGTTTTCTTTTTTCTTTCGAGACCTTCTCTCTTCTCCCAACCCCTCAAAAAGCAGCAGCGATGGACTGACCCCAGGCGATGGTTTCGGGGTGCCGTTCTGGTGTCTCTGAAGGACGTTGAGATTCTCCCCTTGGTGTCCACAGAGCCTCCCGGGCTGAGTCAGGCAGCCAGGCCATTGGGGTAGCTGACCAAGTACTTGGCTCTTCGTCAGATGGTCGCTCCTCGGAGACGGAAACACGGGTGAATGTAAGACAAGAGCGCGATGAGTGGATTCTGACGGAACAAATGGACCCGCCTCTCCTGGAGAGCAGCCAGGCCCTTGGGAAGGAACGTAGCTGGCATCTTCTGAAGCAGGGGTACTCACGGCATGAAAATCTTAGATGGTGATGTCTGGCTCTGCAGACCAGCCCTTCACCAGAGGTGTCTGTGAAGCACCAAGGGGGACCTCGTCCCGGACGCGCGCCACGCTTATGCCACAGCGCGCTGCCGGCGGCGCCAACGCTGCAGCCACCGCAGGTTTCGGGATAACAGAGCAGAGAGCCAGGGCTACAGCTCCGACAGGCCTGGGTTCCGGTGCCAGCTTAGTGCCTCTTGCTGCCCGGCTTCAAGAGTCCCCCTTAATCTTTCTGAGCCTCAGGTTTAGTGTCTGTCAGTGGGGTGTTTATTGGGTTATTGGGAGGATGCTTGTCAAATGTCGTACCTGGTGGGGACCCGGTAGATTAGGAAGGCTGGTGACGCTCTGACAGACACTCTCCTAAAATGAAGCCGTGAGATTTCCTTTCTCCTGGTTAACTAGCTGGGCCTGTCCAAACAGACAACAAGGCGGTGCATCGTTAGACGTGCTGAGGTCCTGCAGAGCTTTGGGACTCATCAGAGGTGTCGCAGGAGGGTTACGTGTCAGAATTCAGCCAGGAAGAGGGAGCCCTTGGCAGACAGAGGCCGTGAGGTGTTGCTGGTCTGCCCCGTGTCGGGGGGCGGGGGGGGGGACCCAGACTCAGAGTGAGGGCAGCAAAGCGCGTGTCTGTCTCCTCCGGCTGAGGCAGCGCATGTCAGCCCCTCTCAGGCATCTTCCCTCCCCCTCTGCTGCCCCCTCTCCTCTTCCTAATCATGCTTATCCATCCAAAGCACTTACAAGCTCTGGAATCTCACCCAGACACATAGACGTGGGAGGGAGGCGTGTTTTCACAAGCCCTCAGGTGATCTGATGCACAGTGCGGCCTGAGGACGGTGCCTTGCGGGCCCTCAGACCAGTGTCCCTGGTGGCCCTGAGGTCTAGCTGCTTGGGGAGGGCGGGGAGGCTGCCTGGGGCAGAGGCTGGGCGAGTGGGAGGCCAGCGAGCACCCCGGGATGAGGATAAGGACCGTCTTCTCAAAGCTTGGACGCCAGCACAGAGGGAGTCAGGTTGGTCCTTAAGTGGGACAGGACCCCTTACTCTGCGAAGCTCTAGACCGAGTGGTCCCTCACGTTCTCCTGGAAAACGAGGATGTCCTGCAGGCCGAGGCCAGGCCAGGGAAAGCGGTGCCAGACAGCAGTGGCCGTGCACCTTCATGCCAACGAAGAGGAGGGACCCGCTCCCAGTGACGGGTAACTGAGATGCTGCCAAGGACAGCGAGAACAGTGCTTTCTATTTGTGGTGCAAAAAAAGTCACCCGGATGGAGACAGCCTCATATTCGTAGAGGCTGTGGCAATTAGTCCATCTCTTTTGCTCACGTCTGGTCCTTTGGAGCCCAGTTTTTTAGTGCCCGCTGTGTGTCAGGCATCACGAAAAGCTTTGCGATACACCCACGGCTCACTTTCTGGAAGGAGCCACCCACCCATCCACTGAATCTGATAAGTGGGCGATTTCATTTTTATCACGACCACAGACACAACAGGCACTTAATGTGCGCTTGACAGATGCCAGTACGATGTGAAATGCTTTACGCGGATTCAGTTGCAAAACCCAGTGTGCTAGACACCAGTTTACAGAGGAGGAAACTGAGGTTCGGGGAGGATTCTCAAAATCACACAGGCAGTGAGAGGTAGACTCAGATTCAGACCGCTACTTCTGAGCCTGTGGAAGCCCCATTCAGAAACGACACGTTTAACCAAGCATTGAATTGTAAATGGGCAAAGCGTCACGTTGAATTTTGGATTTTTTTTCTTTGTGATGAAAACAGATTTTAATTCCCTCCAATTTCAGAATACTTGCCAATTTGCACAGCTGGTGATACAAATCGGGAGAGACATTCTTCTATTTATTTATTTTTATACATTTATTTGTTTATGGCTGCGTTGGGTCTTCGTTGCCGCGCGCGGCCTTTCTCTGGTTGCGGCGAGCGGGGGCTGCTTTTCGTTGCGGTGCGCGGGCTTCTCATTGCTGTGGCTTCTCTTGTTGCAGAGCACGGGCCCTAGGTGCGCAGGCCTCAGTAGTTGCGGCGCAGGCCCCAGTAGTTGGGGCGCGTGGGCTCAGTAGCTGTGGCTCGCGGGCTCTACAGCGCAGGCTCAGTAGTTGTGGCGCATGGGCTTAGTTGCTCCGCGGCACGTGGGATCTTCCCGGACCAGGGCTAGAACCCGTGTCCCCTGCATCGGCAGGCGGATTCTTAACCACTGCGCCACCAGGGAAGTCCTGGGAGAGACGTCCTAATTGTGCCTGGCTTTTGGATACTTATCATAATCTACACGGTAATCGTTTCACCCAGCTGACCTGCCTAGTGTATGGTGTGTAATCACTGTAGGTCTTCTGTGATCGACCCGTTCCGTGCAACATCTACCTGGTTATGTGGTACCCAGAGCGATGGACGGAGTGTGTCCTGCCAAGTTTAAAATACACTCGGCACTAGTGGATGTGAACTTGACTCTACTCTTGGCAACCGTGACTTCCTGTTTTCAAGATAAAAGATTTACAGGGATTTATTAGAAAATTTTCAGAAGGCTTCTGTGAGGCTATCACATATGGCTTAGAGAAAACAGATAATCTCCTTGCAAGTGAATTTGAACCATATGAATAGTTTTTCTTCGTGTGCGCATCAGCTTAAAAGAGGACTCCCAGATGATCTATAAAAGATCTATAAAAGCTGTTGAAAGTATGTATCACCAGAATTTTAAAGGAAGGAAAATTTGAAAGTACTTGAAAAAAATTGTGGTTGGCTTTTCTAAACTCAGAGATTTGCAGGATGGAGGGCTGTGTGTTGAGGGGTGACATTGTCACCTCACTCTGGTTTCCAGTGACAGTGGCCTCTGCACAGTCTGGGGACAGTTGTCTGGGACAGTCTTGGGGGAGGGGCCTTCTCTGGTTCCTTAGCTACCCGCTGAGTATACTGTCTGATTCATTAAAAAAAACGCCTCCATGCAAATGCAGTGCCCACTGCGCGAGGCAGTATGCTCTCCCTCGGAAGGGGGCCTGTCCAGCTCAGAACCCTTGTCCCACATTCGTTAGCAGAGGAGGTTGGGTGTTTGGTGGGGCGGCTCGTGGGTAAGGGGAGAGCACGAATGGAAGGGGCGTAGGTGGGCGAGAAGGGAACTTGGCATCAGTGGCTGAATACAGGCCTCTGCTTGGCACTTGGCCGTGTGGCCTTGGGTCTGTTACTTCACCCCCGGAACCTCAGTTTTCTCGTGGGGATCATGACATCGACCCTGCTCACCTGGGAAACGTTGGAAGGACGATTAAAATGAACCATATGCAAGAGCTCGTGACCAACTGGGAGGTTCTGTAGAGAGCAGTCAGTGTGGTTGGCTGTACTGGCCTCAGCCCTGTTCCCAAAGCTTGCTCAGCAGGCCTCGCTTCGTTCTCGAACCCTGGAGTGGAGGGTTAGACAGCAGGCTGGAGCCTGGGGGAAAGCCTGTACAGTCCGAGGGGGTGGCATGGCCGACGCTCAGCGGGCCTGGCGTGGGTCAGGACCTCAGGCAAAAACCCGTGCCGTCTGGGACCGAGCTCCTTGTTCCTGGAACCTCACCCCTTCCTCCTCCTCAGGGACCCTGTCATTCTGGGGCATTCCAGTGGTCTTTTTCCTTATTACTGTTTGTTCGGAATTTTGCTATTGAGTGTCAGGGGCTGTTTGTCCTGGAGCCCAGCCCTACAACACTCCCCAAGGTCCGCCAGTAAAAGCGTGCTCTCCACGGACGCTGGTTCCACTGTAAAATGGGAGGCTGGAAGGGTCCCAGGACAGGGACAGAGCCACAGGGCGGGGAATGCCATCTCTGGTCAGTAATTTATTTTTTAGCTGACTCTTGTGAGACCCACGCATGTGTTTTCGGTAACTTTGCCCATTTTGCTGGAGATCATCCCGGAAGTCGCACGCTGATGTGCTGCCTTCTGCAGTGGAGGGGAGCGTGGTTGTGTCCCATGGGGCTTTAGAACAAGAGCTGTGGAAGGCAGCCCTGAGGCTGACCGAGTCGGTGACAGCACCGCGGACACCCGCCACGTTTCCTGCTGCCGCTGGGGAGATAGGCTGTGGTAGCCAGGTTGGTTGGGGGGAAGCTGCCAGTCCCACTGGGAAAGCGAGCAGAGCAAATGGCCTGTGGCAGCCTGAACAGGAGTCATTTCTCACCCCCGTGTCACTGAGGTTCCCTTGAGGAGGTATGAGCTTTTCTTAAAAGTAAAATAAGCATCGTATGTTGTTGGCAGAGATCATTTTCACCTTATAGACTTTTTAAAAAACACAGCCCTGACCCCTGCCCAAAGCTGGACACTCTGGAACCAAACACCAACCTCAGGGGGTTCACCTCGGAGAGGCCATGGCATCACTCGTGAGAGGGGCTTCTGTTAAAACAGTTTTGTGGGTGGTGATAGTTTGTATCAGGGGCACGCAGGGTAAAACATGACTTAGAAGATGTAAGGAGAATGGAGCAAGGTTTTTTGCTTGCTTTAAAATTTCTTCTCCCGACCTCTGTTCCCCTGCTTATGGCTCATGTCAAGTTTATTTCATAACTTCGCATAAATCTGAAAATGACACATACTCCATTCTTGAAAAGTTAAACTCGGTTGTGTATTTTGTTCTGAGGAATGTCCTCCAAAAATGTGCTGACTTCAAAAACCAAACCAAAGCTTCATTGAGACTAAACACGCTGCTCCTTTTCCAGATTTTGCTCTCCATAAGTGCTTTTCACAAGATATTTTCCCTATTTGTGTTTAAAAAACTATTCTTACCCTAGCCCCACACAAAGTCTGTTCAGCAGTGACACATGCTGATGGAGAAAATCCATGTCCACCGTCCCCCACAACACTTAACAAGATTTGCCAGCCTGTACCTTTCTAGAAACACTGGACGTCACGTTGTTATGAGTATGTAACAAGAGATTCCCACTAGGGAACTCATAAGAGTAATCAGCTCATAGGATTAAGACAGGAACTCATTCGATTCATCAATGCTGTGCCATTAATGACTTGGGCTATTGGTACTGGACACTTTGGGCAAATTATTTTCTTTTGAATTATAGAGATAAGCATATTTGTCATTTCCGTAATTGCCTGGAGGTCCCTAATTTTTATAGAGGCTAGACCTTGAAATGGAGCGCCTACCCCTGACCTTGGAATAAAACTGAAATTGTAGTATAACCCCAGAGAAAGTGGTTACACCCACATCACCAGGGTGCAAGACAAAGTTTTGTATAGTTAGTTCATTGACTACATTATTGGATTAAAAACAAAAAAAAATCTCAGTAATCTCTACTTTGTGTACTGGGGAAAATATCTGTTGAACCATTATATGGTATTCTCTTAGTAGCCTTTAGGAATGGCGGTGCCCAGTGACTGATTAGATAGCTCCAGCTAATATTCAAAAGGATATTCCTTTTGGTTCGATTCAAGACATTGGAGCCAGGTGTCTGGCTTTTCGGAATAACCATCTCCAATGGCTATTCACTGTGCCATTGAAACTCACTAACTCATGACATTCGTTTTTGTATTTTGTCTTAGTGTTGAAATGTTAGCTTAGGTGGGAATTTTCCAGTTTAATAAAATTAGTCAGAACTGATGGCGGGGTTGATATACGGAAACTCATTAGGTAACTGGATCCCCAGAAATGTAGCCCACTGTCAGAACCAGGCAGTGTAGTTGTCACATGGTCCATAGCCCTTGTTCCCAAGCTTATCAGCTCTAAGTTGATGTAAAAGCAAAACGTTGAACACTAAGTATTGGCCACTGGAATGCCTTGTCTTGAGAACGTTAACAATGAGAGAGATCCTTTTTTTTTTTTTTAATTTGGTTGTGCTGAGTCTCAGGTGCGGCATGCCTGTGGAATATAGTACCCTGACCAGGGATCGAACCCGGGGCCCCTGCATTGGGAGCACGGAGCCTTAACCACTGAGCCACCAGGGAAGTCCCTAGAGCGATTCTTGAGATTTTCAGTTTAGTAAGAAGAGTTCTCTAAATGGACTCATTTAGCAGGAAGGCAACAGCAGACACGGGGAATAGCAGCTGGGTTTGTCTGAAGGGGCAAGACTTGGACGTGTAAGAGAAATTAAGATCAAGACCAGAAAGCGGATTTAGTTCTTAGTGATTCACCATAAAGACAAAAAAGCCCGTTTTTTTCAACTGTATAGTGGAAAAGCTTCCAGGAGGACAGTTAAAAATAGCATGAAAGTGTTTGCTACATTTCACGCTGACCTTTTGCTTTCACTAGAAGATATATAGTTTTGGCTTTAATGGGGCAAGAGGAAATAGATGAAAAGGAACATTGTAAAACATCCAAGATTTCTGGCTGGCAGTCCCACAACACAGTATGTTTTCACTTTAAGTCCTTGAGATCTCTCGGTGGGGAGGAACGTGGACACAGAGTGTCGATGCCCTTGGGGGAAGGATGTTCTTCCTAGAACTGGTTACCAAAAATGGATGTTTTAAGCCAAACTGCTAATTGTGGCGGCCAGTCTTTGGATACGCTTTCCATCCTTGATGGTGAGCTCCAGGGTTTGCTGTTTAATGGTCTCTGTGTCATGTCCTCTTTAAGAAAAGGACGTGCCCAACAAGCCCTTGCGGGTCCGAGTCCGCCCCTCCAACGACCAGCTGTCCGTGGCGTGGAAGGCGCCTCACCTGTCTGGAGCTAAGAGTCCACGCAGATCACGGGGCTTCCTTCTGGGCTACGGAGAAAGTGGCCGGAAGATGAATTATGTTCCACTGACGAGGGATAAGCGAACGCACGAAATTAAAAAGCTAGGTGAGTTTCATGTTCATTGCTATTCGATGTTTTAATGACGTTGGCTGTCATTTCACGATTTTGAAGTCTGTTCGTGACAGAGCGTCGTATTTCAGTTGTAACGTTCATTTTCCAGGTATTACAGTTATTCAAAAACTCATTCTCTGTTCTATCCTCCGTCCATGCCTCCATTCTTTCCACCTTCTGTTAGTGGTGGGACAAGGCTGCCCAACCAGTGCCCTTTAGCGGCTTCCTGACCCAGTGGCACTGGGTCATTTTCCTGGACGTGAGGGGGCGGGGCTAATGCTTTTCCATCTCGGCTCTGCTTTCATCATTTTGCTCTCTAAGCTGCATCTTAGATCCTGGGATACTGGACCTTGCGTCCCATCGAGATGAAATGTGGTGGCAGCTGATGGAGCCTGCGGACCAAGGCTGCCCTCCTTCCTCTTTGCAAGCCCTCACTGGGTGAAGGAAGCATCAAAGCACAGGCCGTGGAGGCTGTGACCGGGAGAGGTTATGTGCTTGGTTGCTTGGTTCCAGGCCTGACCTCTGCTGGCCTTGCCCCTCGATAGGCCTGGACAGTGGACCCGGACCACGCTCCCAGGGGCGCAGCAATGATCCCTCACGCCTGGCGCTTCATTGGGGGTGGAGACACTGCAACACTCGTGCAGCACTTCTGCTTCTCTCCCTTCCCTCATGCCCCCTTACCTACGTGATGAGTTGGGCAGGAGGCGCTGGGCAAGCGTGGCTCGGGCCCTCCCTATCGCCTCCTCTGGGGGAAGCCAGGCTGCAGAGTACACATTCTGTTCTGCCCCTCTGTGCCCGAGTCGTGGAGGGCCCAGGGCTCCTGGGGCAGCAAGGTCTGTCTGACTCTGGGCTTTGGTGTTAGAACGTACACCTGCCCCGTGTTCTCCAGCTTAGTCTGTAAGAGCCATAGATATTTTGGCCTCCACTGCTTATTCTTGTTCACTGTCTAATTAGATCGGTGCTCAGGCAAGGAAGAGGGTGTGGTTTACTGGGCCTTCCCAAGACTCCAGTGGGAACGAGGGCCTCTTCGAGACGCGGTCATCAGGCGTGGCTTGGCTCCCGGCCTACGCAGTGAGGGGCTGGAGACTGACCTGGGCAGATTTGAGCTGGTGGAGACACCGAGCGGGAGGCCAGGCCGGACTCGCTCCCTGAAAGAGTCTCGGAAGTTACCTTCACTGCTCTGCTCCCACACCCACTGTTGGAAAAGTCTGTTGGGTGGTCAATGCACAGGGTCAGCCTGGCGTTCTGTGGGCTTTACGGGGTCTCCTCGTGGTGGCACAGGCAGCAGTGAGCCAGGCATGGCGTCGAAGCCTCAAAATAGACTCCAGACTTTTTCCAGCCAGAAGAGACCAGCTACCTGTCTGCTCCAAAGCTGCACGAAAACGAGGGATCGTGGGGGCGAATGGAGAAATCCGAGCCGTCCATGCTTCGTGAAGCCTGGCTTCGGTATTAGCAGTGAGACCCAGAGCTAGAGGCTCACACCTGGAGCCACAGAATAATTTGGGGACTCTTCATTCATTCATTCATTCCCGGGCCTACCCCTTGCCTCGAGTGGTTGTACTGTGCAGGTTAAGTGGCTCTGTTTTGGTGATTCAGGCCAAATTCTACCCAGGGTATCAGCAGATAAGTAGTCACTAGTTTTGCATTTCTGATACTGTAGAGAGAGCTTTTGTAAGTGGAGAGTTTTCATTGCTCTGCATCTTTCATAGACACCACACATTAAAATGTCCTTTGGTGTCGACAAATTTTTCATCTGACCGGTTCTGTTAACTTTTTGTTTTCTCAGTAGTGAACCCCTGGCTCACCTGAGTGTAGCAAAAGGATTTTCTTTTTTTTTTTTTTTTTGCTTCCTGAACTTGAGCAAATGTTGGAACTGAGGTCAGTGGTGGGCCCTGATCCTGGCCTGAACCGACAGCTCAGGACTCTGGGGCTTCCAATACAACCTGCTAGCTTAGGAATTTTCACCAAATAAAAAGCATTGGAAAAAAAAAAAAAAAAAAGCGTTGGACTCGCCATTGTGAACGATCTAAGTGGTCACCTCGAGGAGGAGGTCTCACTGGACACTTGCTCCATCCTGGCCAGGAGGATGGGATATGATGTGAATCCCCGTGGATGTCGGCGTGGCCTGCCCTGTTAGGGGATGCCTGTCTCCTTGTTTTATCCTGCATAGGATTTTAATTCCATTGATGACCGAGATGCCACTGAAAGCGTGGTACTGCACGGAATGGCCAAATGTTAAGGAAACTTGGAGAAAAGTGGTGGGCCTGTGGTCCTGTCAGCAGAAACCCCGCCCTCGGAGTCATTCACTAAACATGTCCTCCTGGGCATCTTCCAGGTCAGGCACCACGCTGGGTACCAGCTCCCCGGCCGTCCCTCACCAGGGCAGACGGTACCCAGAGTGCGTAGCGCTCACTGTTGTGAAAGCAGCTGGAGAGGGAAAGGCAGGCACCGGAGGCGGGAAGCTCTGGGCCTTTTGCGGAGGGAGGGAGGGCGCCAGTGCTGAACCCTGTGGTCAGAGGAGTCCCTGGGGGCATGGGAATACAGAGGGAGAGGAGGTAGCCAGCCCGGGTGAGGTGGGAGCCGGACAGTAGCGAAGAATGAGCAGGTGTACATTTGGAGTCCTCCAGAAAGTTTCCACGGGCCTTCAGAAGGAGTTTCTGCCACATTACACCGAGGTTGGGAAGTGATGGGAAAACGGTGGCTCTGACAGGGAGGGGTGGGGCTTGGGGTCCTGTGGTCCCTGGGCTGGTGACGCTGCCGTCATTTTGGAAATTTTATTTCTACCCTTTATTCAATAATCAGGAGCACAGAAAGAAGTGTGCTTTTATACTACTGTGTCCTGATTATATTTCTATGAAAAAGAGATGGACTGGTGCATACCCAGCTGTCAGGTGCTTTCTCAGGCCCGGGGTCCCTCACCGGCATTAGTAAGAGCCTGCGGTTTGGAGGCACACAGAGCTGGGTGTGAGACCAGTCCTGCATTTAGGCCATGACCTTGGGGTCATCTCACCCCACTGAGCTGGTTCCTCATCTGTGAAAAGAAAACAGCGAGAGTAGCTTCCTCGTGGGGCTTTGTCGGCACTAAATGAAGAATTGACGTGCAATGCTTAACACGGCACAGAGACCAGACCCAGTACGTGTGAATCCATTGTTCCAGTTTACCGCGGTGCAGA
This sequence comes from Physeter macrocephalus, assembly GCF_002837175.3. NCBI lineage: Eukaryota > Metazoa > Chordata > Mammalia > Artiodactyla > Physeteridae > Physeter > Physeter macrocephalus. The sequence continues at coordinate 8,329,466 of NC_041223.1, read as the reverse complement.
CTGTTCCTCGAGATCATCTCGGGCCAAGCTGACCTGGAGAGCTCAGCAAGTCAAGAACCTGGGCGTTCGGCAAATCCAAGAACTTTAAGAGACGCATCGCAGATATGTAGAAGAGTCAACTGTGGGAAATTATTCTTTTCTTGGTGGTTCCTGATAAATGATAAGCCACTGCTTTTCACATTTAGTTTTTTTTTTTTTTTAACATCTTTATTGGAGTATAACTGTTTTACAATAGTGTGTTAGTTTCTCCTTTACAACAAAGTGAATCAGTTATACATATACATATGTTCCCATATCTCTTCCCTCTTGTGTCTCCCTCCCTCCCACCCTCCCTATCCCACCCCTCTCATGGTCACAAAGCACAAAGGTGACCTCCCTGTGCTATGTGGCAGCTTCCCACTAGCTATCTAATTTACATTTGGTAGTGCATATATCACATTTAGTTATTTATACATGTTCCTGGATTGTGAGGTTGAAAGGCAGAGTTTTTTCTCTGTTGACATTTGGTGTACTTGCCAGTAGCAGCAAGAAATGAACAGACCTGAAAGGACTCCAATGTTGAGAAGCTTCGTTTGATGTTCTATGAATTCAAGCGTTAAAAACTTGATTCTTCCCTTTTGTGAAAACATATATTTCAAAATTCTCTGACAGAATAAGACGTGAGACCCTCAGTCTAAATAATTTACTCATGTCACAGTATGAGTTTCACCTGCCCTATGTGTGTGTGTATTCACACACACACACACACACACACACACACACACACACACACGGGAGGGAGCAGGTTGTCAAGTATTGCCCCTTCCCTTGAAATGTGATTAGACTACAGAAGTTTACTTTACATAAACAGGGCTCTCAGTGTGAGTATCTCTGAGCATGGGTCTCCTTTTATGTTTAACTTGACATGCTGTTTGTAAAAATGACAGGTTTATTTTCCCACTGCCATATGGAAAGTTTGCAATTCCTGCAGGCAGGACACCAGTGTTAGAAGTTTCCTTTAGGGTCTTAGTGCCGCCTTGTTAACGTGCTGAGGTATTACCTGATGATATGACTATCTGCGTTAGAAGTATGTCAGGTTGCCTCATTTTTATTCTTGAATTGATCGAGGCTGCTACAGGAAACTAGGTCGATAGAACCTGGAGTTGGGCATTAGGAGCTTTAGATTTAGGGAAGATTATGAGTCCTTTTAGGGGTGTGACCTTGAGCAAACCAATCCATTTTTATGGCTTTATGTCCTTATTTGTAAACTAAGAAGGTCAAATTGGAAGCTAGCCGAGGTTTCACTGGGGTCTCAGACTCCGTGATTCCACAGCACTTGAGAGTTGTAAGTTCATTATTGTAATTTGTTTCCAAATAAAGTTTTCAAGTTTCGGTTAAGTTGGACATTAGTGGGCCCAATGCACAATTTGCGGGGGTGGGGTGGAGGTGAACTAACTGAAAGAACGATCCAGAAATAAAGGATGAATTTAAACTATTCCATTTGCCCTTAGCTAATCTTCAGAGACCCCGTTCTGAGGATTTTAGTTCGAAGGGCACAGCATCCCATCTGGGCTGCAAGCCTGGTGCACTGGCTCTTCTTGTCTCTCTCCCTTCTTTCTGATGACAAATAAAAACAGAGTCATTCCCTCCTCTATATTTGGAGGTAAAAAAAATTTAGGGAATTGTGTGGGTAAATATACCGTTCATTTCTTTTTTAAACATTGTTCATCTTTCTTTGATGCTAATGAGCTAGAAACCCATTTTTCAGGAATTATAGGTAAAAATCCCTTCCACATTTCCTGACATAAATCGTGTTCTTTTTGAGTTTAGTTCCTACCGTTCTTGGTCTCATCTGTAGTTGTCCTGAATAAGTAGGAATGCCCAGGAGAGATGAGGAGGGGAGAGGAACACAGACGAGCAGGGGTGTGCTTTCCGGAAAACCAGCTGCAGAACCTCATCCTCTGCTTGTTGGTCCACAGCCTCCGAGTCAGTGTACGTGGTCTCCCTGCAGTCCCTGAACTCCCGGGGGCAGAGTCAGCCCGTCTACAGGGCTGCCCTGACAAAGCGGAAGATTTCAGGTAGGTCTCCAAGGACGCGTCTGGTCAAGCCATGGTCGAGGGCTTGTTTGTTTCTAAATGATGCTGGCTGAGCGACAATGCACATGGATTTTATTGAGTATAAAAGGAAACAGCAGGGCAGACTTGGTCACGTTTTGGAGGCATGTGTGTTTCTTTTCTACTCAGAGGCTAGAGTGTTCTTGTGATGAAATCTATCTCTGTGCATGTTTGAATGGCTTCAGATCTGTCATGATAGGAGTGCCGAGCATTTATTCCATTTAACAGGCGCAGTCTGATCCAGGCATAAACTGCCCTTGGTGAGAGACTGGGAACAAAGGGAGAGAAAGAAGAGTAGGTGTGGAGGGGGGCAGCACGCAGGAGACGCACTCAAACTTTACTTCAGCTAAAATTGCCTAAAAATAGCATTGAGAAGAGTGAGAAAAATTGTAATAGTGTCTTGCTGGTAGCCTGGTCATTGGTTACTTACTAAGGGATACTTTTTTCCACATCCATTCAACAGATATTTTTTATACCAATCATATAGTAACAAATATACCTTTTCTGGATCATGTGCCTTAATTTAAAGAGGGAACGTACAGCGTGGTGATTTTCATGAATTTACAATTTATTTGAATTATATAATATAGCATATATCTATATATTATACTTTTATACTGATAATTATTATAATGGTACGTTGTATAAGAAAAATCCCACATGTATGTTGTTTCACTTTTTAAATTCTCTAATTGCTGCTCTAGAAGAAGTCCCTGTATCACTTTTCTAACAGGCTACATATTTCCACCTTCCCCTACTTGTAGTGAAAGCCACATCCTTTTGAAACATGATCCCTGAAACAAACAAAAAAAACCCCAAAAAACTCCAAGAGACTAAAAGCAAAACTGAAGACATCTTGTGAGCCTCAGTGTTACAGATTGAACAAAAACTACAAACTCTGTGACTTTACTGTATTCCACTGGAAACTGGCAAACTGAATTCTCTTTTCTGTCTGAATATTACTTTTAATCTGCCTTGGAAGCACAGATTCTAAATTGTGAGGACCTCGGACTCAACGTGACTCGTGCAATCGTTGAGCTAGAATTATTTCATGCCACGATTGCGCAGGAAATGCTCTGAATTGACCCTTCCTTCCGCTAAACTTTTGCCTCCTGTAAAAATTGCATTATTTCCCAGAAACTCACAGCGTATACTGAGAAAACGGTGAGTGATCTGGAGTCTCTCTGACCAAGGGCAAAGCACCTCCTTTTGTGCTACTGTTCTTATGTTGATTGGGTTAGGCAGCTTAGAATGTGTTTAAGAAGAGGAAGGGTGGGGACTTCTGGTTTTCTGCATTGACCAGTCAAATAATTGCTTGACTTTCTATTCATTTCATTTTATCTACCTCAAGCATAAGCAATTAGAAAAATAAACTCTGGGGACCAGAGGGACTCAGGGCAGAGCCTACTGTTTGGGACAGCCTTTCCATGTACACAACTGTCATTGCAGAAGAGGATGAACTGGATGTACCTGAAGACATCAATGTCCGGGTAATATCGTCCCAATCTGTGCTGGTAGCCTGGGTGGATCCTGTTTTGGAAAAACAGAAGAAAGTTGTTGCATCAAGGTACCTTTCCTTCTTTCTTTGTCTTTATTTTCTATATGAGAGACATGGTTTTTCCGGCCCTGAAGAGACGTGTATTTATTTGAACGATTGTATTTTCGGACATATGTGAACGCTGACCTCTTTTGTAGCTGACGGGTAGACTGTTGTATGACAGTCTAGCTAATCTCGAGTGTGGTACACATTGCCCACAAATCAGATTTGTGTAAGACGCACAGTAGGACCTCACCTCTCATCTGTTCAGAGTCTTAACTTGTGTTTGGAATGTTCCTAGCTTCTGTTTCCTTCTTTGCCCCCCGCCAGTTGTGTTTTGCTTTGTCTCATGAATGTTCTGTTCACGCACAGGGGATGTGGGTCCATCTTGGGAAAAGTCTTACCGTCTTGCTGTTATCCAGGAAGAGTAGCAGCAGGAAGGGTCCCGTGTAGAGTGGTGGACGTTTGTCTGCTGCCTTGCACACAGTGGTTCTTCTCCAGACAGCCTTCAGACACTGCACTGCTTCCCGTCCAGCTCCTCTGTGTGTAACAAAGTGCACGTGTTTTGTCTTAAGCCATGATCTTAGGCTATTCTGGTTTTTACATTCATTTGCAATAGCGATGGAGGAAAAACCATAAGGTTAAAATAATTTTTGTGCTAAAAAGGCCACTGGTGAATGCCATTTCTAGTTAGTGGTAGATTAATAGAGTCACAAAAATTTTTTATGTTAAATGACTAAGTAGTGTACGTAGCCAAGAGAAAGCCAAAGATTTGGTGGTCTAGTCACGATGTATTAATTTTTGAACCTATTTCCAACCAGGAAAAGTGATTATACTTTAGAAGATGAATGGAATATAATGCTGAGTGTGTGTGTGTGTATATATTTATATGATACATATTATATAGAGAGATATTAGACATTAGATAGATATTAGATATATTATTTGTACTAGATAGAGCTTCTGTTACCGTCTGCTAGTAAAAAAAAGACATCTGCTTCTTGTCAAAGACCTCAGAAAATGCATAATGATTCTCTCCCAAGCCATAGGGCCTCCCCCAACGTGAAGTGTTCCTGATTACCACTGGACTTTGATTTCCAACATCTTGATGAAAACAAGAGGGCTTGAGTTTTCTTAGCAGAACATTTATTGCGAATTGGTGTGCTGCGTCTGCAACTGAAGTCTTATCCTAACTAATTAAATATCATAATGAATAGCACACTTTTAATGCATCAAATGCTTTCTACTGTAAAGTGGCCACAAAGAAAACTTCTGAGAAAAGCAGTCCAGTAAATGGCATTTGCAACTCTTAACGTCAAGGGTCGAGGATGCCTTATGTCGGGGACTGCCTAGTATGACCGTGTTGGGTCACACCGTACTTCTCTGCCTGATAATCACACAGCAGAGTTCCTTTCATAAGCGCCTCTCTCCTGCTCTGCTTGTTACACATTTTTGTTCCATCTCATGGTAATAAGTCTACTCAAAACCACATGGTGCCTTTCCTTATAGAACTTATAGAAAACATGCCTGCTTTGGCATGAAATGAGTCTTCTTGTCTTTCTTTTCTGGAGAGCCAAGGTACACGGGGCCGGTTCTGGTTCTTAATATTACCTCTTCCACACAATGTACACACACACACACACACACACACAGAGAGAGACACACACACCTTAAGGCCCTTGCCTCAGAAAAAGTCTCCCTTCTATCCCTTCCTTTTAATCGCTGCTTGACCTTTTGAGCAATAAGACATTTTGGTGTTGAAAAGACAATAAGGTCCATCTCTTCTGGGCTATTTTAGACACATGTCCCTGGAACTTAAGTAGATCCTTTGAGCCAATAACAAAGTCAAAAGTTTAGAATTTTCTCCTCTTTGATTTCTCTACTTACCTCCCAAAGTCGTCACTTGTGGGGAAGGGAAAAGGTCAAGGAATCCAGTGTTCAGGTGCAGAGAACTGGTCAGAGGGGTGTGCTGTTACCTTGCATTTTCTTACAGACAGTACACTGTGCGCTACCGAGAAAAGGGGGAGTCCGCAAGGTGGGACTACAAGCAGGTCTCCAACAGACGCGTGCTGATAGAGAACCTGATTCCAGACACCATGTATGAATTTGCAGTCCGCATCTCACAGGGTGGACGAGACGGCAAATGGAGTACATCCATCTTCCAGAGAACACCAGAATCTGGTCTGTATTCAAAATGGCCTTTGGACTTTCAACTTCGGGGATTACCACTAAAAGAAGATTTAAGGACAGTTTAAGGAGCCAGTAGTGATAAAGGCCAGCAGAGGCATTTTTCAAAGTAACGTTAACCCTAAATTTTGGAAGCGTTTCTGTGTATGAACACAAAGACGTTTCCTTGGGTCCATGTTGTGTCCTTCACTGGCTATTTGCATGAGCATGTTATTCTGACACGTGGAGCACATTAAAACCACGTGGATAAATCCCCACCGTATGTGCGAATGCCCCTGGACAACCCATGGCTCGAGAATGGAGGACAGACTCTTCTTTTTTAAGGCCGAGGTCGTGTTTGATTTGGGGGGAGAAATTTGTTCTATATTTAAGACTACAATTATTTTCTTTTAAACTGTGTCTTTAGAAACCTTATTCAAAAGAAGCTGAAACCGGATTTTCATCTTCTTTGTATATTTCAATATTCAGCAATGAGGGAAATTCTGAATTCCTAAAAGCATTTCCCTACGTATGTCTAACCTTACTATATGAGTTGGTAAAACTGACATAAATCACACAAAGAGCAAGTGGAGAATTTTCTCTCGTGTATAATAAAAATTAACACAGTAGCTCTGCAATAAAAAATGTGTATGTAGGGACCACATGTCATTTACTGTTAGAACACCCATAAGGGCACTTTTAAACATTGGATCCTTGTCCTTTTGTAGCTCCTACCACAGCTCCTGAAAATTTAACCGTCTGGCCAGTCAATGGCAAACCTACGGCTGTCACTGTAGCGTGGGAGGCACTGCCTGAGACCGAGGGGAAAGTGAAAGGTAGGAACCTCATTACTTAAAGTATAAGAAGCACGTGGGAGTGAAATACCCCAAAGAGAGCTGTGTACATTGACTCTGATAAAAACTGGTTCTAATCGCAGCTTGGTGATAGCACAAGCAACAGGGAAGCCACATACCTATATGGGGTGCTAACGCAATGGACAAGGATGTTTCATGAGGGGTTTTCATTGTCAATAAGACCCAGGTCATCATGAAGATGACTTTCATCTTCCCTCTATGCAGGGATTTTGATGCTATTATCAAGAGGGCTGTTTTTAATTGTATGGATGTGACATCATAACTTTAACCAAACAAAATGACACCCTGTTTTTCACGCTGTGGGCCTTTTCAGGGTGCCAGTAAGATCATGGCAGGTAGAAGTGAGCAGAAATCCCACGGGACCATAAATGTCTCCAACGGGACTCTAAATATTTAATGGGCTTGAAAATCAAATAATAAAATAAAATGTTAAATGACTTTTTCCCTATTTGTCAGCATTTTGAACAATTGATTTTGGGTGGGGGGCTGGTTGAGGAAAATATGACCTTAAAATAGAAAAAAATACTGTAGATTTTTAAAAAATGCAAATAGCATAGAACATCCACAACTAGTTACATTTTAAAATGGTCTGTTGAGAACATTAAATAAAAGCGCAGATAATTTCTTTTCAACGTAAAAACATTCAAGAACCTTTTGGAAGTCTATCTGGAGACACTTAAAAGGGTGGTGTTGAGGGTTCCCCTGACATCACCTATACAAAGGTACTCTAGGGCTACTTTTTATTGTTGCTTGATTTTGGAAGAAAACTATAATATGGAAAGTTTGTGTAAGCCTAAGAAAATTCAGAAAATTATCACTGATGTTCTTCGAGAATTTCTTAATTGAAGAAATTGGGTGGTTCTGTTTTATAGTCAACTGTAAGTTATCTTTTCTGACCTATAAGGACATCTTTTCACTGAACAGTAGAAATTACGGAAGGTAGAGGTAGGATAGTATTTTCTAAACTTAATGCTTTCTCACTTTCCACGTTTTTAAAGAATATATTGTACTATTCTTGCTCATTTTTTCAGTGGAATAAATCAGAAACAAATGAAGAGAAAAAATAGTTAGGATACCCCCTTTTAATCATTCTTTTTATGACAGTTTGAACATTGGCTTCTGTATCATTATTGGGATGCTGAGAAGACTTCTGAAACTTGAATAAAGACATGTTTTAGCTGACTACCTTTTTTATAAAAAAAAGTGATGAAGTTATTTAAAAAAAGTCAGTTATTGCTCCTTTGGTGACCTTACTACCATGCCACTTATTTTTTTCCCCTCTCCCACATCTTAGTTTATATTTATAGCTCTTTGGCAAAAGAAGCTCCCTGGTAGTCAATCAAATATTGCCAGAAGTAATAAATGGCTACTGAGTTTCTATGTCCGAAAGAACTCACGTACCTCACTAACCTAAAGGTGTAGTGGTAGGATTGTAAATTCATAATTATCCTGGGGCATTTTTTATGCCTGAGAAATAGAAAACATCATAAAAGGATATACTTTGACGTGGTTAAATTTTTTCCAGATGAATTGAATCCACACAAAAAAATCAGAATTACAAAATTTTGTAGACAGTGGGTTCTTTTAATTCTTACTTTTGACCACCACAAATGACTAGTTTGTTCATTTTCAATGAGAAAAGAATGCTGGTTTTTTTTTGTTTTTTGTTTTTCAGACAAATGTACTTTTTAAAGATTAGAGCTTAGGGAAAAGGAAAGATCATCCATGCTCCCCTAGGGAGTATGATAATTACTTGGTCATTCTGTAATTGAAATTAGTTTTCTTGGTTAGCTCCTACTCATATTAATTTGATAAGTTTTGTAAATCTTGAGTTCATTGGCAGGAAAATAGGCATGAGAGTTTTTAGTTGAGGGTGAAAATTATGCTTTACTATGTGGCTTCCTTATGTTGCAGTATTTCCATATAAGCATAGAGATATATTAGTTCCTTGGACCGAATTTGCTATGATTTTCAAAGGCCCAGGGCATTATGTGTTTATAGATATAGCCAATGAAGGAGGGAGACATTAAACATCACATAAATCCATGACTCAGCAACTTTTCCTCACAGTTTTAAATACTGTGAAAAACCTTTATCCGAATATATTACGAACTTTCATAATTCCTACAAAAGCGAAATTATATTCCAAATATGGAATTTATCTGGCTTGATGCACAAATGCAGATAGCCCAGATTAATAAAATGGAACTCTTAAAGGTGTCAGCAGCTATTCAGAATCAGTTCCTAGGAATGGTCATTTTTTTTCCTGTGGTTTCTTCTCTTCTGCATACAGTCTGGCATAGTAAATTAGTAAATAAACACAATGAAGAAAAAACCCAAACACAAGGGTAAATATTTTCGGTAAATGTATGAAGACTGGCCTCCCGGGGTCCATATATTTAGTTTGCTGTAAATGGAAAGTTGCCAGCTGACCGACTCCGTAGGCCTGTCTGGTAGCCTGACTGAACTGCCAGTTCACTGTGTCTTTATGCTCCAGCTACTGACTTGGCGTGCATTGCTAGAGAATTAATTTTAGTAATGCACGTTCTAATTCATCCTGCCCATACAGTCTGTCTGCTGGACACAGGACTGTTTTCAGTTTCCTCCTTCCAACCGTCTGCCAAATCATTTCAGAATACATTCTTTCATACGCCCCGGCTCTCAAACCATTTGGAGCAAAGTCCCTCACCTATCCTGGAGACACTACTTCTGCCCTAGTGGATGGTCTGCAGCCTGGGGAACGCTATCTTTTCAAAATCCGGGCCGCAAACAGGAGAGGATTGGGGCCTCATTCCAAAGCCTTCATTGTCTCTCTGCCAACAAGTAAGTAAGCACTGTGTATCTGTGGCTCTCTTTTTCTCTCTCTTCATTACTGCTAATTGTGGTGTGTTACTTTGAATCATGCTTTTGGGTTTAGAACTGCTCTGCTGATGAATTGGGGGGTTAAGGTACCATATTGATGTCTATAATATTTTTGTGGTCCCTTTAGAAATTGGTCTCCCCAAACGCTAAAATGTTATTGATGGCTAGCAACATTAATTACCATTATAATAGTAATTATGAATTATGTAGTAATTATGTGACTAATGTATTCGTTATGTGATTCATCTTATATCATTGTGTAATTTGGGGTTTATGATGACAGGGAAAGAACATTTTTACAGGCAGAATGTGACATTTTTTAGTTGTTAGCTCATTTTAATGAATAAATGGCACATAAAATTTTTATAGTTTGTATGCCATTATTTTGGAATGCAACCTTACTCAGAAGAATTTCAGTTACCTTGTTTATCTGCTCAGTATCGAACCCCAATTTTGGTTAATAAAAACCAAGATTGGAGTGGGGTGTTTCTGGACTGTGTTTTCTTTCCTGCTTGCCTACATTTACACCAGATATAGGGAGCTTTCTCCTTCATTATATGCTGTGAGGGTCCACAGTATACTGCAATATTACACAGTTCTATCATTTAAAAAAACCTGAAATAGAAGAAGTTTGCTCTCTCTGGATCCCCCATTGCTATATAAGTTCTTCTCCCCTTACAGCATCCCTTCCCACGTTCCATCCTGCTCTCAATAAAGGGTAAATTATAGGGTACACGTAGTAATATAATGTTTTGCCTACCCCAGGGGTCTTTTTATTTTAGGCTTTATTGTGGGATTACAAATGTATCCATTATAAAAGGGATTTTAAGCAAGAAAAAAGCAAGTAAGGACATGTTATGCGGAATAGGGGACTCTTTGTAATGCCTCAAAAATTACAAATGTGTAGCTCGCCCCAGTCATTTGCAAATTACACACAACACATCTCCGTATAGCTTTCAGTATAGATCATTCAACATTTTGTGCCAGGCTTGTGTGTGTTTCTTGTCTACATTGTAAAGAATGGCTATAATGCACTTGTAATATCTTGACAGTTATATTAAGAAAGTCCTAAATAAGATTTTGTGCTTACAAAATCAATGAATTACTTCCAAGTACTCATTTCAGAATTCCTTCAGATAAGCCGTGGCATAGCCTGATTCGATATATAGAAACTCAATACACAAATTTTCTAGGACTATATTACCTAAAGCAAAATAGAACTTTAAAAGAGATTGCTATAATTGGGAAAGTCAGTGTCATGTCTAAAGAAGGAGAAGTTAACAATTATTATTACTAATTTTAAACACCTCCATACTGCCATCTTACTCATTTCCCATTGCATATCTTTCATATTTCTTCTTTGACATCAAATTCTTCAAAATCTATTACAGCCCCTACCAGTGAGTCTGATCAGCAGAAAACAGACACGGAAGATCATCACAAGCCTAAAAAGCCCGAGCCTTCCTCATCTTCGCCCAAAGCTCCAGCTTCCTCAAAACACACTCGTTTGCCTGTTTCTCCCCACGGGAGAAATGCCAAGAACCTGCTTCTTGACTTGAAGAACAAAATATTGGCTAATGGTGGGCTGCCCAGAAAAGCCCAGCTTCCCCCTCGGAAGAGTGAAGGGGTGGATCTTCAGTCGACAGAAATCACCGAGGAGGAAGTGCTGGATTCCCGAGGGCACCCACCAACCTCGCCCTCGGAGACCCAAGGCCAGAAGCCCCAGCAGAGGCCACCAAGTAGACCTGTCCACCCGGTCCTCCCTGCGGGGCGGACTCCAGGGAGAGCCCGAGCGCCGGGGCTGCCCCGGAAGGACGGCGTGGACAAGCGGGGCTCCTCGCCCGCCTCTCACCCTCGCCCAGGGGCGCCCCCGTCCGCCTCTTCGGTCCCAGCCACAGCCCCTGAGGGCCCCGCTCACCGCCCTTCCAGCTCTGATGACAACGACTCCGTGGGCCACGAGGAGGAAGGGCCAGCCGCAGGCTCCCCGCGGCCGCCTCCCAGGAGCGCAGCCCACGCCGGCCGGCACCCAGCCTGGGGCGCCCTGCGCGACGGAGGCTCCGCGAACCACGGCGCCAAACCAGCCTTGCCCGCTCGGAGGGCGCCCCACGCTGAGGATGGGGAGGAAAATTCCAGGCCTTCAGCCCCACCCGCGAGACTGTCTCCATCCCACGGGGGCCCACCTCGGCTGCTGCCCACCCAACCACAGCCCGGGTCCCCGCTCTCCGGGGGCTGGAAGGGTGGTCACGATGCGCCAGCCGCCAAGTCCAGCGCGCCGTTCCGGGCTACCCAGCCCTCCTCGGTCTCCTCTCGTCTCTCCTCAAGGACACAGGCCTCTGAAGGCGCAGGTGACTCGGACGGCGGCGGTGGCAGTGATGCTGAAGAGAAAGGGCAGCAGGCTGAAGCCACGGCCCCGACGCTGCGGTCCCGGGCGCCTGTCTCTGGACATTTCAGTGCGCTCAGGACCAGGCCCTTCGCGGCCCCCGGCAGATACCCACACAGGCTTGGCGGCGGCCGAGGACCCCGGCTACGGCCCTCCAGCTCCCCGCCGTCCACCGTGGCCCCCCAGGTTCACTCGAGGGTGAGTTCTCACCCAGCTTCTGAGCACCGGCGAGGCTTGCGCGGCCATGAAGACGGCGAAGAAGAGGCAGGGGACGAACTGCCGCTCCCGGCCGCCGTGGCGAATGACCACGCGTCTCCCTCCTCCGGGCAGCCTGTCTCCCGGGGCGCGGACCACCTGAGAAGAGGCCCCCAGAGAGCGCCGGGCCTGCAGCGGAAGGAGCCCCTCGAAGAGACGCCCAAGTCCGCGGGGACCTGGGCAGGGGCGCATCCTCAGGCCAAGTCTCCGCCCTCTGCGGCGCAGGGCGTGCAGCAGCGCACCGACGCGCGCGTGGAGGGCGGGTCTCCCCGGACGCAGCCGCCTCCCGCGCCTCGCGCGCAGCACCACCGCGGGACCGGCGGGCCCCGGAGGGTGGGCGCCGCGTCCGCCGCTCCGGAAAGGCAGCCTTCGTCGGCCGTCTCCGCGCCCCAGCAGCAGCCCCGCGGCCCGCAGAGCAGGGAAGAGGGGCGTCCGCCTTCCAAACCCCAGGCCGGGCGTCCCCACCCCACGTCGCAGGAGAGCGCCTCCTTCGCAGACCCTTACTCGTCCAGAGGCAGGCAGTCCTCCCTCACGGCGAGCTCCCGGGGGGGGCTCCCCACGTCTCCCCAGAATCAGAGCGAGGATTCCGACGACAGCGCAGAAGCGGAGACCAGGGGCATCCGGGCGCCCGCGTACTCTGCGGCTGCCAAGGTCGCCACCCCGTCCCTTCCCAAGCACCGCCAGGTGGAGGCTCAGGCAAGAAGCGCCGGCGACAGTCACCTCCGCAGACCCCTAGGCAGGCCCGGCAGCCTCCACCCCCACGCCCGCCCCAGGGTCCCCGGCAGAGCAGGGCCCCAGGCGGTGGGGAAGAAGGACGGTGCGTCCCAGGCCACGCCATCCAAAAGGGAGCCCCTGCCGTCAAAATCGCAGCAGTCGGTCTCGGCCGTGGAGGAAGATGAAGACGTGATGTTTTTTAAAGGAGGAAAGGACAAGGACAAGGACTCCCTGGCTTCCTCTGTTCCAAAGTGGCCCTCCTCCTTCATCCCCAGGGGCGCCAAGCACGTGGATGGGAACATCGCTAAGGGGGAGACAGAGCCTGCTATCGTGCCTGCGCCTCCCAGAGTGAGCTCCCCGCAGGACAAGAACGCCACCCCGGTGAAGCGTCCTCCTCCTCCACCTCCGGGCAGCTCCCCGAGAGCCACGCACCTCCCGCCCAGACACCCCCCTCGCAGCCCTGCCACCCCAAGTCCCACGGAGGGCACCCCCTCCCTGCCGCGGTTCACCACGCGCGCCCCTGCCATCTACTCGTCCACCACCCCTATGCTCTCCTTGCGCCAGCGCATGATGAACTCTAGATTCCGGAACCCTTTCTCACGCCTGCCTGTGAGATCCCCTTCCAGACAAGGTAATTTGATTTTAACTTAACATTTTCTTTACAGTTCTCAGCAGTGTTCGTAGAAATTCCTGAGAGCCTTTTATTTTATCGAGCATCTGCTCTGTCCAAGCATTGCGTTAGGAGCTTTGCAGATGGAACATGAGCTCATCCTCTTAACCATCGCCTGGGTTTGCATTGCTTCTCCTGGTCTTCAGATGAGGAAGCCAGTGCTTAGGGGTCTGAGTGGTTTGCTGGAGGCCAGACAGCTGCGAAGTGGCTGAGCTGCGATTCCATTCCCAAACACTGACTCCACAGCCCTCGGCCACTCCGCTATCCCATACTGCTTCTTTGAGTTCCTTAACATATGCTCTAAATCTGAAAATATGTCGCAGCCATGATGCCAAACTCGGGTTCCTGTGTTGTAGGTTAGTTTTAGTTGTCCCTCTGCCTGGGCATATTAAGGAGTCCACAGGAAGGAGGACCTGCCTGTGTGGGCTGGATCCGGTGCTTGTTGTTCTGCATATAAAACCCTCAGCTGAAAATGCCCCGGGACAAACTCAGATGTCTGGGGTGAGGACTGCTCAGACATTGCAATCAGTGAATGTTGCTTCAAACCTCCAGAAAAGGCATGTTAAAGACGAATGTCACACAGCGGAGTAGCAGGCCGATGTGTGACTTAGGTTGAGGACAGAATGTAGGCAGCTGTGAACTGGAGTCTACATGGACCCCAGGGCAGGATCTAAGGTATTTACCCGAAGTCTGCATTCAGTTCACTGGTGCCTTACCCTCTCTTTGCATGGAATCGGGGCTTAATAGAACACTTTTGAATGAATGTATTAATATTTGTTAACCTGTGCAATATGTTGTTAATTTAGCCCAGCGTAAAGACATAGAACAGTACCCCACGTGGAGTTCAGTTTTCCATTAAAACGGAGTCTTTTACATCAACCTAAGACCCTGATAGTAGAGGTAAAACCCACATTCCCTTGTACATAGAAAAAACTCAATAAAGTTTAAATTTTCATTAGCTGCTTGAGCGAGAGAAATGTCTCTGACCTGCAAATAGTCAGGAAGCCCAAGCACTTTATCTGGTGGGCCAGGCTGGAGAAGAATGCTCTCAGGGGAGGCCTCAGCCAGACTGCCGCTGATCAGAAAGGGCATGAGGTGAAGAGAGAGGGCAGGTACAAGGAGCAGACAGACAGCAACTGAAGGCCAGCCAGCTGGGCCTGCCACTTCCTCTCTGAGCAGATACTTCTCAAGCAGCCCCACGGAAGTCAAGCTTTGAGGCAGCTCTGTGGGTTTATTTATGCTCTGCAATTGACGATCGGGACCCAAGTCAGCTAGAAATAGTGAGCATGTTAAGTATAATCTGTGGAGGAGAGCAGGACAGCATCTCGTACACTTTAGAGAGAATTTTCCCCATCCTTCCAACTCTCCTTCCCTCTACCTTCCAACTGGCTAAAATTAAGCTACAGCTACTAGCTTTAAGGTCTTAAGCCTTATCTGGAAACTTTACTTATGCTGAACACGCTTATTCCCCCGGTAATGTCAGAAAACTGTGACTTTACCATACTTTTCATAGACATTCATATTTGTCATGTAGAAGTCACAATTTAAGACTATCATTATCTAATATATTTGAGCTATTGGTTTAAAATTCTGTTTAGTGTTCCTATTTGAAAAGATGTGTTACTATATATAGTTTGGTATGAAGCCAACTTTCCAGGAATGTTGAATTTACCAGGTTCTGTTGTTGGATTTTTTTTTTGTTTCTGTTTTGGTTTGTATTTTGTGTGTTTTTTTTTTTGTTTGTTTTTTGTTTTGTACTGTGTAGGTTATAATGGAAGACCAAATGCAGAAGGGAGAGTACTTCCTGGTAGTAATGGAAAACCAAGTGGGCAAAGAATTATCAATGGCCCTCAAGGAACAAAGTGGGTAGGGTAAACTTCTTTACACATACTGGTTATTTTCATGCTGTTGGGAAGAGAAAAATGGTGGGCATTGTATAATAAAAAATGAAGCGGTCTTTTTTTTTTTCTCTAGTTTTAACCACTTGTATGTCAATATACTTACACTATATTGTTTCTTCCAGTGCTCAGAAAAATCCTTGATTCTCCTGAGTAACTAGTTTGCTTTCTTCTCATAACTAATTAGGTCAGACGTGGGCCTTTGCTCCCATTTGCCTTGATTGGTTAGGAAGGTAACACAAATGTTTGGGCCAACCAGTTACAGAAAACCTGAGGCACAGCCTCTCAAATGAACTTCTGTTTTCCCACTCCTGCCTGATAGCTTTATTTTATTTCTTGTTATTGTTCGATTAAAGAGTATACATATTTTCTGTAAATTGTCTCAAATCCTTTGTAAAAGGAAGCAGGGTAAAAACAATTGGACAAACCAAAAATCCTTGAATCAAATAGGCAGTTTTTATCAGATCACCTTTTGAATCTTCCAACAATTTGACTGAAATAAAAAATAAGTATTAGTGCTTTATGTATGTTTAAGCTAAATGGCTTTAACTTCCTGGGGTTAAGATAAATGTTTAGGAGTTTTTGGTGGGTTGGGGGGTGACAGGCAGAACACCTTACAATAGTCAGAGTTTTAAAATATTTTTTCAGAGAGTCAAAAAATTACTTATATTAGAATTCCCGGTCAAAACTTCCCATTTAAAACAATAAGGTTTAGGAAAACATACTGAAGAGCTTCAAAGAATTTTCAGTCACAGGTGACCTAAAGATCCATTTTATCATTTCTCAAAGGAACAGAAATTTATGGAAGGAAGAATGCATATTAAAGCAAAGTGTCATTGTAAACAGTTTTGAATTGAAACGGTATGGAGTAGATTTCAAAAGTAGGGTTTATATAAACAAGTTTTATTTTAATTACTGAGACAGCACCCAACAAAGTGGCCTGCTTGCAGGGGCTCCTCCAATGGCCTGATTGTGCAGAGTCATGGTTTTCAAACATCGATGAGCATCAGAATCCCTGGGGGGCTTGTCAGTGTGGTCTGGGTAGGGCCAGGTAATTCTCATATCCGACCAGTTCCCAGGTGAGGCTGGGGCAGCTGGTCCAGGACCACACTTTGAGAACCAACAGTGTAGAGCATGAGTTGTTTCTTAACAGGATAATAATACCTTTTGTTCAAGTTTTATCATTGCTTAGAATATGAAAATTTTGCATGCATACTGTATTAGGCAATTTAATTACAAATTAAGTTGGTTTTGTTATAGCAACTTTGATTTTTAACACTAACAGCCAAATAGAAACATGTCATGTTCATGGCAAGAAGTTAAAACAATTCAGAAATATATGCAAAAGATAATAAGCATCCCAAACCACTTCTTAGAAATAAGCATTATTAACAGTTTGGGATATAATCTGTGCAGAATTTTCTCTCTGCACTTTTAAGTTTATATACGCAAATGAATATATTTTAGTTTTGCAACATAATCAGTCCTGTAATCTAAGTCTGCATCAGGATATGTCAATAAATATAGAATTTCCAAATCCTTTTCATTGGCTGCATAGTATTTCACTGGATGGATGGGCCATAATTTATTTAATCTCTTTCGTCTGTTGATGAACACTTAGGTTGTTTCCTACTTTTCACATACTACAACATATTAAATGGTAAAAGTGTTTTGAACATCTTTTGAATATTTGAGAAACTTAAACAATTTACATATTATATAGATAAGCAATTATAATATGAAATGTGACTGTTTCGTACTTTATTCTTATTAAACCTTGTGAATGACGCTGAAAAAAATAATGTTTCCTGTTCACATATGTTCATGTAGTTGGATTAAGGTGAACATTTCAAAATGTTCAATATATCCTTTAATCTGTGTCATGCATTTAGGTCGTGGATCTTGATCGTGGGTTAGTATTGAACGGAGAAGGAAGGTACCTCCAAGATTCACAAGGAAATCCCCTTCTAGTTAAACTAGGAGGAGATGGTCGAACCGTTGTGGGTAAGTGAGAGTGTTTTGTTTTGTTTTGTTTTTTAAATTAATTAATTAATTTATTTTTGGCTGTGTTGGGTCTTCGTTTCTGCGCGAGGGCTTTCTCTAGTTGAGGCGAGCGGGGGCCACTCTTCATCGCGGCGCGCGGGCCTCTCACTGTTGCGGCCTCTCTTGTTGCGGAGCACAGGCTCCAGACGCGCAGGCTCAGTAGTTGTGGCTCACGGGCCCAGTTGCTCTGCGGCATGTGGGATCTTCCCAGACCAGGGCTCGAACCCGTGTCTCCTGCATTAGCAGGCAGATTCTCAACCACTGCGCCACCAGGGAAGCCCGAGAGTGTTTTTTAAGGAACAAAAGTGTCCTGACTTAGCTGTAGAGTGACAACTTCTCTCTTTCTCCTCCTACTCATTTTTAATGGGGACCCTTGAGCCATGTGGAAAGGAGGTGCCTCAGAAGGGGGCAGAACTTAGCTTCTTCCCTGATCCAACTGTCTTCTTACAGACTCCACCCTCTAGAAAAGGTGGCTCTTGACTTCATTCTTGGGATTGGGCAGCCGAGAGCAGGAGTCAGCAAAGCAGCTTCTAAAGCCAAACCCTGTCTGCTGCCTGTTGTTATATAGCCTGGGAGCTCAGAATAGTTTTTACATTTTTAAATGACTGCCAGAAAATCATAGAATGATAATATTTGTGACGTGTGAATATTATATTAAATTCCCATTTCACTATCCATACACACAGTTTCAGTGGAGCATAGAAACATGCATTTGTTGGTGTACTGTCTATGGCTTTTTTGCCCTGTAGTGGCAAAGTTGAGTAGTGGTGTCATAAAGCTTAAAATATTTACTCTCTGGCCCTTTACAGAATAAGTTTGCCACCTTATTGTCCACAGTAACACTTAAGTCTTTAGGGGTAGGAATGAAGAGGGGGAAAGAATTACTTTCCTTACTGGAGACTTTGAGTTATTGCAGGTAATGGGGCATAGCAATGAAATATTTATATATTTATATAAGGTAGTACAGAGTAATGGATAATATAAATAGCCTAGAAATTTCTGGAGAGCAGCAGATACTGCTCCCTCACCTGATGTCCCTTTAATTATTTCTTTGCCTTTTACTGATGAAAATAGAAGCCTCTGAGAAGACATTTTCCACTTGCTTTTTGCTTTCCCTGTGTCCTTTCACCTTGTTGCACAGCTTTTGCTTGATTTTGTTTCAGATCTGGAAGGGACCCCCGTGGTGAGCCCTGATGGCCTCCCCCTCTTCGGGCAGGGGCGACATGGCAAACCCTTGGCCAGTCCCCAGGATAAGCCCATTTTGAGCCTCGGAGGGAAGCCCCTGGTGGGCTTGGGGGTCGTCAAGACAACCACCCACGCCTCCACCACCAGCACGCGACCCCCGACCTCCACGCCCCCTCCGCCCACCACAACCAGCACCGCGCGCCCAGCGACCACCCGAACCACTACGCGGTCAACCACCACTACCACCGCCCCCGAGCCCACCACCCGCATCCCCACCTGTCGCCCCGGGACCCTGGAGCGACATGACGAGGATGGCAACCTCGTCATGGGCTCAGATGGGATCCCGGAGTGCCACCCCGAGGAAGGTAACCGTCTGCGTTGTACCGGTAACTCACGTGACGGCGCGCTGCGTTGCCAACTAGGGCCGCAGAGACTGCGGGGCCGTGAGTGGGGTTGCACAGTGGAACGGCAGCTGCAGGCACTTGTAGCTCACGGGGTTTACTGACCGCGCCGTGTCACAACTAGGGTGGTCAGACTCGGCAAACCAAAGTACTGCGTGGGACGTGCTTATATGAAAGCTTCTCTAAAATTCAAATCTTCTCTAAAATTCATCCTCTGTTTTATCTGGCAACCCTTGTCAGCACCCAAGTCAAAAGTCTGGCTTCTGAAACATGGGACATCGTTAGTTTGGACCAGCGCTTCCCAAAGTGTGTCCCACTGGATATTAGTAGATTAGTACTTGTTATAGTAATAATTAAAATATAATAATAGTTATTATTATATAGTAATTTTTTTAAAAAGGTTCTGTGATTAGCTGTGTGATGTAAACAAGGTTAAAGGAATTTCTTACCGTTGGACTCTAACCATAGAATAGTTTCATTGTGAATTTTCAAGTAAAGTAGCGTTTCCCAAGCATGTTTGATCAGCAGTCCCTTTGGAAAATGTTTATCCTTGCGTGGCAGCAGGGGCCGTCCACCGGCTGAGACTGCGCCCTTTCCCTGCTCTGGGACACCCAGCCAGGGCTGTCCTGCACCCCTGCTGTGTCATCCTGTATTTGCCTCAGGCTCGAGAAGGCAAATTCACCCCCTTTCCCTCGGGTTGAGATGAATTACAATGCAGGCTGTAAAGCTTCTGTCTTTTTAAGCTGACGCAGAGCGAAGACCCTCCCTTTCAGGAAATCACACTCATGTCCCGAATTCTTACATAGCATCCCTGACCTGATAAACCCAGTCAGTGTGAACATGAATGCCGTCTCCAAACTGGGAATTCTGTTTGAAGTTAGTCTTTCCAAGGACAGCTTCCGAAGAAACAGGAACATTTGACGTATCTGAAGAATTCACACCAAAGAACAAGGAACACACTGAAGAAGAGGACGATTGGGAAGAAAATTCTCACACTACCAACTAACCCAGTGAGTACAAATTGGAATTTACCCTTGGGTTTCCGGTATGAAAATATTATGTATTTTCCTTACTTCTGCATACGTTGATGTGTTTATTTTTTTAAATTGAAGTATAATTAGAACAGATATTTGTTTAATAATTGGTTGTAAACAGAAGAGTGACTATTTTGGATTTGGTTCTAATTACTACTACTATTATTATTAATATTTTACATTTTCTTTTGTCTCCGCGGATGTAGGCCTTATTGCATGTTCTTTGCATTTCCTTTGTATTTTGGGGCTTTTTAGTTGGCGTGAAAGTCAATAGTTTTCTTGGTATTTTTGTTTCTTCTTTGCAGATCATGATAGAGATGTGTATTTTTTACTTCACTCCTGTCCATTCGTCTGTTAGCCTAGCCCAAGCCAAATGAGTGTTCAAGTGTTAATAATAATTTATCTCTAAAAGCAACTATTACTCCAATAAAAATAAAAATAAAAATAAATAAAAAAGAAATGCAATGGTAGTTAAAAAAAAAAAGTAATAATTTACCTCTAGACAGCATTTTGAAAATAAGTACAAAGTCTTGGAAAAAAAATTAAATTTGGGGAGAGCAACGTATCATCCTCAAATAATATCATAATGTACTATAATTTAGGATTCTAAAAATACTTCTGGGGGCTTCCCTGGTGGCGCAGTGGTCGGGGGTCCACCTGCCGATGCAGGGGACACGGGTTCGTGCCCTGGTCCGGGAGGATCCCACATGCCGCGGAGCGGCTGGGCCCGTGAGCCGTGGCCGCTGAGCCCGTGCGTCCGGAGCCTGTGCTCCGCAACGGGAGAGGCCACAGCAGTGAGAGGCCCGCGTACCGCAAAAAAAAAAAAAAAAAACTTCTGTATGGCTTACCTTGCTTTTTTACTTCTGCTGCTCCATTAACAACTTTATTAAACATTTTCTTCCTAGTATCATTTCTAATCATAGTTGTTTTTATTAAAAACATCTTTAACAATAGGTTTCTTGAGACAGAAATCACATGCCATCAAGTTCTCCCTTTTAAAGTGTACAGTTTTTAGCATATTCATAGAGTTGTGCAACAAGCACCACTATCAAATTCCAGAACATTTTCATCACCCTCCAAAACAAACCCTATACTCATTAGTAGTCACTCCCCATTCCCTGCTCCTCCCAACTCCAGGAAACCACTAATCTACTTTCTGTCTCTATAGTTGCCTATTCTGGACATTTCATGTAAATGGAATCGTGAAATGTGTCCTTTTGTGTCTGGTTTCTTTCAATTAGCATAATTTGTTTTCAGGTTTCATCCACATTGTAGAATATGTCTGTACTTCATTCCTTTTATTCCTGATTAATATTCCATTGTGTGGAGAGACCACATTTTGTCCATTTATCAGTTGATGGACGTTTGGGTTGTTTCCACCTTTTGTCTATTATGACTAGTGCTTCTATGAACATGCGTGTACAGGTTGGTTCTTTTTTTTTTTTTTTTGAATTCCTGTTTTTAATTCTTTTGTGTAGAGCTGCTGTGTGGAATGGTAACTCTGTTTAACTTTTTGAGGAACCACCAAACTGTTTTCCATAGCAGCTGCACCATTTTTATTCCCACCAGTAATGTATGAGGTGTCCAATTTCTCTCCATCTTCACCAACACTTGTTATTATCTGTCTTTTTCATTCACAGTGGGTGTGAAGTGGTATCTCATTGTGGTTAAGATTCATAGTTCCCTAATAACTAATGATGTTGACATAGCTATTTTTTATACTCTCTGTGTATAGGTTCTGAAATTGAAAGTGAGCATGATTAAGTCTTGTGTCTAGATAAACCCTGACTTAGTGAATTCATTTGATAAATGTTTCTTTATCATTGTACAGTGATTTCATTATGAGAAAACCCGTGTGGTAATTTGAAGAGGATGGAGTAGCTCTTGTTTTTGTTTTTCTGGCTTCATTCATAATTTTGGAAAATAATGTCAGCAAATGATCATTAATCATCTACTCCACATGGGTTGGGTTCTGTGGGAAACATAGAAAAGTCAGTGACATAGCTGTGCCTCTGAAACCTCACAATCTAACGCACAATCTACCCGAAATTACAGTAGATAGAAACAGCTCCCTCTCATTAGGAAACCAAGTTGTTTATCTTTATGGCAGAGCAAGATGAGATAAAGATCCAGTTCCTCCAGGCCTGAGGCTTTGGTGTCTCGTGTCTCCTTTTGTTCTCTCATCTCTGTTGTCAGGTCTCATCAATTCCCACCGATTCTTCCTCCGTCACATTTCTTAGACTAAATACCTCCATTGCTAGGCTGACCCTATTGGCCCAACACTCAAATTATTACTCCTTACTGGGCTTCCTTACACCAGCCTCCGTGCGCCTCCTGTCCAGATGTGCAGCTAGACACACATTCCTTGAATGTGACTCTGAGCCAAGCACTGTGCTTGCCTCAGAAATAGAAAGCATAGCCCCCGCTTCATCCACCACTGGAATGCAACTGTCAGGGCTAGTCCTGGAGAGAGGTAGAGGCGGAAGGGAGCATCTTAGGGGGGAATTAGCTTCTAAAGACAGCTTGTAATTAGAAAATCACAGTCAAAATTATTCATGAAAATCCTCTGCATTATCTGTAAAGTACAGTAGAGTTTGCCATTTCTTGGTTGAACACGTTCCAGTGGCCTCGACCTGCAAAAGCGCATCCTGTAAATGGGACATCGAGACTCAGGACAGATGCTGACGTCAGCGGAGCGACAGTCCCAACTCTCCCCCTCACACTTCACTCCCAGAACCACCTGTACCATGTCTCCCTGCCTCTTGCTCTGCTCTCGTGTTTGTGTTTTCTCTCAAGTACTTTTTTTGTTGTATTCGATGTACAGTGGGCCCTGTGTACCGCGGGTTTCACATCCACGGATTCAACCAAACTTGGATTCCTTGTACTACGCTATTCTATAAAAAGGACTTGAGCATCCACAGATTTTGGTATTCACAGGGGCTTCTGGACCAATTCCCAGTGTATATCTAGGGACAACTGTAGTTCGGTTTATGATGTACACCCACAAGTGCTGGGGCTCCGTGTGTATACAACCAATATTTATTTACCAAGCAGATTTTGGCCATGGCACTTTGCAACCTAGTAACCTGAAATTGCTGTTGTAGGGATGATGATTTAGAACCTGTGTTGTGATCCCTGAGAGAATACCTGCCCTTCCAAGAGTCCCCTCTTCAACCCCCATATAGCCAACCATTTGTCATTATCTTCCATTGGCAAAGTCCTAACATTTTGTTTCTAGCCCTCCAATTTTAAAATCATCTTTTCACATCTCTTAGTCTTGGCTCCCCTGGGTAAATCATGCCCCTCTTTCCATTGAAAACACTGCTTTAAAATAGTGTTTGGGGAATAACCTTGTGTCATTAAATCATTCCAGTAATTTAAGCATTTGTTATAGAGGCCATACTGTTTGCATATTCCTGTAAGCACAGATGCATATTATATGCTTGTTTCCAGCGTATTGGTCCTCTTTCTCTCTCTTACACACACACTTTTTTTTTTTTTTTTTTTTTTTGCGGTACGCGGGCCTCTCACCGTCGTGGCCTCTCCCGTCGCGGAGCACAGGCTCCGGACGCGCAGGCCCAGCGGCCACGGCCCACGGGCCCAGCCGCTCCGCGGCACGTGGGATCCTCCCGGACCGGGGCACGAACCCGCGTCCCCCGCATCGGCAGGCGGACTCCCAACCGCTGCGCCACCAGGGAAGCCCCCCACACACTTTTTTACTTGCTGTGACTTCTCTATTAAATAATAAACTCCTTGCAGTAGAGACAGCGTCCTCTGCTTCATCTCAGATTCCTCACGGTACCTAATTATGCATCTTCGGATATCTACACCATACCCCAAGCCCTAGGCATTCTCTGTTTTCTACTGAGAAGTCTTTTACCGGCGATCCTTGTTTTTCAGGTTCCATTTCGACGGCAGATCTCATGGTATCCTGCGTGTCTGGAAATGTTACGAGCCAGCTGAACATCTTCAACAATTTGTAACATGACCTTGGGACATGTTTTAGAAGAACATCAGTCATTGTGGAAAACAGTTCCCTCCTGCCACAGCTCAGTCTCAAGACAGAAAATGCAAACAGAATAATTGAAAATTCACTTGAGCTGGACCAACCAAATAATTTGCAAATATCCTTGGGTTTCAAACGGCTGGAATTTACCTTCTCTCTAAACTTCTAATGAGAATCTCTTTTATAGTTTTTAAAAAATATCTCTGGAGCTAAGACCCGAACATTTTGCGCTCATTTTTTTTCATATTTGTTTGGATAAACTACTCAAGAAAATAAACTTGAGTACCACATGGTTGGTGGCTGGCAGCTACTTTTATATGAAGAGGTGGAAGCTTTTGACATTGATTCTGGGTTGGCTGATAAAACATCCAGTTGTATGTAGCTCCAAACGCTCCAAAATGGCATTCAGGTGGGGCAAATTCTGAGGGTCAGCTTTTCCCCCAAAATTGTAAATCTATTTCATCACATCTGGAAGTTTCTTTTACTTGGAATCAAGATGATGCTATTTTAGAAAAATTATGCCTGACTTTATTTGGTCTTAAAACAAAAAAAGGAGCACTAAATCACTCAGTAGGATGTTTACTTTTGCCAGAAGACTTAACTGTCACTCATCTCAAGAAGTGATCCAAGTTCGCAGGTGAAAGGTATCGTTCCTGTGGCCTGGTGCTGGCCCAGAGCGTTTCAGCTCCTCAAGAAATTGTATTTAGTATCAGGAATCCATGAAGGAAACCCTATACTTTCCTCTTTTCTCGTTCACTCCGGGATGCAGAAATTGTACAATTTATTCATTTTGACCTCACCAAAAATAATAATGAAAGGAAATGAACCTGAGCTGATAATGAGGTAAAACAAGACTACATTCTTGAAAGTTAAATGGACACAGGGAGGAAAATGGTTTCTGGGAAACAACGGCCAGATAACTCCAAACGTTAGGTTGTGTCAACATGAAAACTGTCTAATTTAAACCAGCCCAGAAGTAATGCCTCTTGGATCCAGACATATTGACATTGGAATGACCTAAAAACAAATCGCGTCTAATCGTTTTTCTCGAAATGCCCGTCCTGAAAGGCGGATCATTTACAGCTTCTCTTTGTTGACTTTCGCTGGCCCTGTCAGAACGTCCCCAGCATCACCACCTCCGTGGTGAGGCAGGTCGGGGGCATGTCACGGGCCTCGGGTGTATGCGGGGCTTTTCATCGCAGAGGGGCCAAGCAGGCGAGGCAAGGTTGCCACTGGCCTCGGCTGGTGGAGTTTGTTTCGGCAGCCTCACATTCCTGAAGTTATTCAAAGGAGGCTCAGACAAGGCTAGTAGAATGATTACATTGGTGTATTTCTCAGGAATGACCAATGATTTCCTAGCAAGGAAACAATTCAAAATTGGTGCCTGTAATTTTTTGAGTGAAGGGGGTCGTTATACTTTCTAATTCAATTCCCCCTTCATCATGCTGCGGAATGACGATTCTAATAAAGTGCCTTAAGGTTTACAAGCAAAAGATTGGTTAGTCCAACTTTTAAACAGTGGCGGCAGTTTGATGAAGTATAAAGAACATAGTCTTTGGAGCCGAGACCTTCAAGCCCAGTTCTGTTTCAGCTCTTTGTCCTTTACCAGCTGTGTGACTCCAGGCATGTTATAAATCCTTGGTGTCCTTGGCTGAGAAGTGGGTATAATGAACCCCATTTATCTTATGTGAGGATTAACTCGAACAATATATATGTGACAGTGCCTGATGCCCAGAGGCAAGTGATCATTCCTAGTTCCTGCTTGCTGTCTCCTCACACCCCCTCTGCCTTTTAAGTGTGCCTTGAATTGAGACGTCTATATAATTGCTGTGGCTTCAGGTCAAAAGGAAGAAAGGAATTCCTCTGAATTTTTAAGGTGCCTCAAGATTTTACCAGCTACAAAGAAACGGTCTCCTTTTTGCAGCTGTGTCTTCCTCCCACAAGTCGAGAAGTAATATATTGATCTCCTCCCACCTTCTCAAAAAAGCTTCTGCTGAAAGGACCCAGATGGTGGACACGAAAAATGTGTTTTTTGCTTTCGCTCACCTTTCTTAACCAAGTTGTCATCCATGCTCGTGATAACAGTTCAGTCATTAATAATAGTCATTTTGACAGTGGTTCTTATAATTAGGACTTTCTGGAAGACATCAAAAAATCCACATATAAAAGTCTATCAGTTGCAATTAGAGGATAATTTTTTAGTCATAATAGATCTCATAGTTTTGTAAATAAAGCCCTACCTGTTTGTGAAGAGAAGTTTGTAATCATTGGAATATTATTTCCAAACTTCATATGCAAGTTAAGAAGTCTAATCAGTACAGATTGATCTCCTGAGTCAGTGAGAGAGGGTGGGAGCTTAGAGGGGCCGCGAAGCCAGATTGGAAGAGAGGAGAGACAGGAGGTCACCCTGCTTCTGGAACATGTGTGTGGCAAGATCCAGGGGTTGGGGAGAATGAGGGTGCCATGAACAGAGGAGCTCCCGGAAGAAGGATTTTTGTCCCCATCCCGGGTACCAGCTGCCACTCTCTGCTCTCCCAGAATGCCTGTTCTCAGGCCTGCAACATCCCGGGCCAGGGGGCCCCTGGGCAGGTGGGGAGCCTGGGCACCGCAGAGGTGGGAGGGAGGTCAGAAACAGCCCCCCGCCCCCGTGCTGGTCGGGAATGCGGGGGAGGTATCTTTGTTTTGATCCTTGAGGTCATCCCAGCGTCCTTTTCTGAGTACAAAGGAGAGAAAATCTGGGTTCCAACTCCCTCCCTTCTGAGGAAGCTGAGGAGCCCCTGGCAGGGGGTGCTTGTTCCCCTGGAACCATCATGGGGCTGGATCCCTGTGCCCTTGGCGTGATGCTGAGAAGAAACCCTGGGGCATTTGTTGACCCTTCCCCTCTCCTTCACTAGATGAGTTCTCAGGATTGGAGACCGACACGGCAGTGCCCACGGAAGAGGCGTACGTGATCTATGATGAAGGTACTAATGTTTTTAAACACATTATTTGGATGCTCTTCTGATGGGAGAATCTTATTTTAATGACTGAGTGGATGACCTCAATTTCCATTTCCTTCGGAACTCCGGGGTGGGTGGCAACGCTTAGGGAAGGGTGGTTATACCGTCCCCCTCCAAGTTACCCCCCAACACAGGTTAACCTAAAGGAAAACAGCGTGCTTGATACACAGATGCAGCTTCCAGACAGGTTCCCGGAGACCCCCTTTCCCTCCCTCTCAACCCCTCCTTCCTCTAGAGATTCTGGAGCTGCTTCATCCTGAGCCTCCCTGTCCCCCATCCACACTGTTAGTAAAATGACTTGGTTTAACCAAGTCTCAGCCTCCAGCCTTGACTCTTCCCATTCTCATTCTTTCCTTTCTCTCCTTTTCTAATTACATTAAAAAATGCAGTGCTCTAGATGTTCTGATTTTCTTTTTTTTTTTTAATCATAGCATGTGTTCAAGTCAAGGTAAGTTTCTAAGATAAAGAATACACATGCCTTACATGACATCCGGAGCAGTCACTCCATCAGTGGCAACTAATCCTGTCATTGTACTTATGACCCTGTGATTGTTCTGTGTGTTTTGTAAGTTGCCTCCGAAATTGAAGGGATTCACGTGGAAATCTTGTCCCCACCCCAGTGCTGGCCTTTGACACTTGGGATGTCTGTCCCCACTTTTGTGCTCTGCCTGCCTACTGCTGTCTGTAGTTCCAAGGCTTTTAAATCACGAATGTGGGAATAATGTCACCTTTGATGCAATCACGATCGTCCCATGTAGTGGTTAAATCCCCCAGTTTAAAAAAAAAAAAAAAAGGACTTAAAAGAGAAACAGCAGATGTGAGAATGCAAAGGAAGCTTTCTTAGCATCTTTGAAAATAGCACCTTTCTTATGATTTGGAGCTGTTGAAAGGGAGCAGAGTTTTCTGTTAACGGATTAGTTCTCTGACTAGGATTAATCCTACACCCCTCCCCAGAGAAAAGCCCATACACAGAAGATAAATTTTTTTAAAAATCAAGTTTCTTTTCTCATGTGAATTTTTTCTGGCTTTAAAAGGGAAAATTATTTAGGCAGAGAGTGGTCTTGGACCAGTAACAGGAGCCTGCAAAACTGGGTGAATTCTAAGGTTCTGTCCAGCTTTGATTCTAAAAATCTCATTTTTCTGTTCATTGTGTTTCTTTTTTTCCTTCCTTTCTTTTACCAGGAGCTGCTTCTCCGAGAGGACTGAAATGGGAGGAAATACTGTTTTGTTAGCAACAAATTCTGTTCAGGCATAGCATTTATTCTCCGGAGTGGTGGGGTGTGTGCGCGTACTTGCTTTCGTGTAGAGATCAATCTTAAGAAGGTATCTTTTGATGGCACGCGGTGCCCCTTTTCTGGAAGTGCCCAATTACAAAACCGTCACATCGTTTCAGATTATGAAGTGGAGACCTCAAGGTTGCCGGCCACCACCAAGCCGTCCACCACTGCTGCCTCTCCTGCCGTCATCTCCCCAGAAGGCTCCATCAGTTCCTACCCTGAAGAAGAGTTCGATCTGGCTGGAAAGAAGCGATTTGTTGGTAAGTAGAACTTCCTGAATCAGAGAGCCATGGGTTTTAACTTTCGTTCTTTGAAGAAGAGCAAAACTAATCCCTTGGATTGGCCAGGGCAGCGCATTTGCAGAGGTAGCTTATTTTCCCAGAGTGAATTTTCCATTTGGGCTGATTCAGCGAGTCATTCCTGTTTAGATGCACATGAACTTGCTTCCTGCAGAAGTCAGGAGTGGGGGGTGAATGCGGGAGAACGTTTGGTATCCGACAGAATAGAGTTTAGAGAGGCTGCCTTGTGTGGGCAACGAGGAAGGAACACTTTCGATAAATCACCAGTCCAGGGGATACGAGTATTTTTATTGTAGCCAACTTTTCTGAGATGAGACTTCCACTAGGCCTTGCTGCACTTCATTAACTTCTTCCTAAAAGATGAGCAGTTTACTGAATTGAGCTACTTAGAGTTTCACAGAGCTGAAGCTGTTTTCCTTCAGTTTTTAAAAAAATTGTTTATTGTTGGCTGTGTTGGGTCTTCGTGGCAGCGCACGGGCTTTCTCTAGTTGTGGTGCGCGGGCTTCTCATTGTGGTGGCTTCTCCTGTCGCGGAGCGCAAGCTCTAGGCGCGGGCTTCAGTAGTTGTGGCTCACGGGCTCAGTAGTTGTGGCGCACGGGCTTAGTTGCTCCGCAGCATGTGGGAGCTTCCCGGACCAGGGCTCGAACCTGTGTCCCCTGCATATGCAGGCGGATTCTTAACCAGTGGCCGCCTGGGAAGCCCATTCCTTCAGTTTTTTTCTTCCACTCTTTTTTACCTTCTTTTCCCATAGAGGTCATTACAGAGTATTGAATAGAGCTCCCTGTGCTCTACAGTAGGTTCTTATTATCTTTTCTATATATAGTACTGTGTATGTCAATCCCAGTCTCCCAATTTATCCCTCCCTCTTCTTTCCCCCCAGTAACCACAGTTTTGTTTTCTACATCTGTGACTCAACTTCTGTTTTGTAAATAGGTTCGTTTGCCCTTCAGTTTATTTCCTATAGTTTTTGTTAGCCTCAAGGACTTGCGATCTAGAAATTGATTTTATTCTTCTTTCTCAATTATTAAAACAATTTCAGGAGGATATTCTGTTTCACTAAACTGTTTCATTCCCTCTGGGAGTCTTCTTTTCCCATGCCCTTAATGAACTTTGCTAACAAGACCGATTAACATATTACTAAGTGGAAAAAAAATAAGTTATTACTGAGTGGAGACAGGCAACAGCTTAAACTAATATCACACTTTTCTGTTTCCAAAACAAATGTTCTGCCATCAGCAGAGAACAACTCTTGCCAGCCAAGATGTAATATTGTGTCTGAACCACACGTACTTGAAGAAAAAGAATCTGTGTGTGTGTGTGTGTGTGTGTGTGTTATCTGTTTGAAGTACTTTCTTTTTTTATTTTTTTGAACTTTAAGAATCTTAATTAGAAGGAGGAGTCCTGAGGCAAATGGTAATGCTGGCCCATGGCACGCAGCAGCCTGGTTGAGTCCGCCGAATGTGCTGACTTTACTCTCTGTAGTTCCGCGACAGAAGTAGAAATGCTTTCAGTGCTATTATTAACTGCTCCAAAGAACTCTTCAAAGACTGAAAGGCTTATTATTGTCTGGCTATTTTCATATGCCTATAACTCTATAAAGCATAGTAGACGACTCCCCCAAACTTCCTGATGAGATCATGAACAAGCTCGAAAGGCCTAATCTTATACAGAGTATTGGAATATAGAGGATCTAAAAATTGCTTTCAGTCCTCACAGCCACTGAGAATGAGAACCTGTACGAAAAGATGCAATGGAACGTTTAGAAAGTTCTAGAAATTGTTACTTGGGAGCACTTGGGGGTCTTGAATGTATAAAGCTCCAATCCAATTCCTTGGATTTTCTAACTTCTAGAGCATATGTAATAAGAAGAGCTGTGAACTAGAGGGAGAAGCTTCTGTTTGCTCCCTGCTTTGGGGGCCTCTGTCAGCATCCATAGGCTCAGCTGGAGTGTGGGTTATCAGTTCTTGTCCTGCCTTAATTCTGGGGCCCGTGTATCTTCTGAGATCACGTGTGTAGAGAAAGCTTGAGCCTATCCATAAATGTGAGGTAGCTATTATCCTGAGTGGTAATGTTGTAGAAGGGTGTTCAGGCCTGGCCTGTGCAGACATTCCAGGTAGTTATGTGAGTCCCTGAAGTCCCAGGGAAGGCCACCCAGAACTGAGGCTAAGCCTGTGTGTCTTGATCAGTGTATGGTTTTTTCTGGTCCCAAGACAGCCTAGGGAATGAACTGAGTTGAGAGAACTCTAAGTCGGGCTGATTCACACCCTTCTAAGTTTGGGGGCGTAGGAATGGCAGAATGCTGCAGGCTTATGTTACATTAAATTGTAGTTCAGAGATGTTTCAAGACCACCGAGGTCATCATCATTGATGTTGATGGGGCAATAAGCTCTTTTGACACCATCATGTTAAAAGATATAAATATGTAGATCCATACAAGAGAGCTAGGGATGTGCGTCTGAGTTTGGCATCAGGGCTGATGACCCTGGATGCTTAGCAGGAAGAGACTGAATCGGGGGGTCTACTCCGTGGAGCAGACATCATGTTTCTGCCTCCAGAGAAAGCCTTCAGCAATCCGACTGGGCATCTTTGTTCTTTTCCAGCTCCTTATGTGACGTACCTAAATAAAGACCCGTCTGCCCCATGCTCTCTGACTGATGCTCTGGATCACTTCCAAGTGGACAGCCTGGATGAAATCATTCCAAACGACCTGAAGAAGAGTGACCTTCCTCCTCAGGATGCCCCCCGCAACATCACCGTGGTCGCCGTGGAAGGCTGCCACTCATTTGTCATCGTGGACTGGGACACATCCGCCCCGGGAGATACGATAACAGGTGTGTCCAAGGCAGATGCTCAGAGTTCTGTCAACCAGTAGGTGGGCAATACAGACAATAAGGGATGGATGGATGATGGATGAGTGGATGGATGGAAAGCGGATGGATGGATGGATGGATGGATGGATACATGAATGGATGGATTGGATAAATGAATGATGCATGGATGCAGGGATGGATGGACAGGTTAAATGGATGGACAGATGCATGAATTGGATGATGAATCGGATGGATGAACGCAGATGTCTTCTTTTTAAAAGGATGAAATAGAGGCAGTACGGGAAGCCTTGTGGAGTAGTATGAAGAGCACTAGATGGAAGTCAGAAGTCCTGAATCCTAGTCCCAGATTGGTTTTTATGACTTTGAGCTACCTACTTCATCTCTCTGGACCTTGCTTTCCTCCTATGCAAAATGTCGTTCCATCTCTTATACTCTATAATCCTGCAAATAGCCAGGGAGGCCACAGAGCCACATGGAAGATGAGATCCCACAGCACGGGTGATGAAAGAGCCCCTATTGTGCGCTACCCGGAGTTACAGTCAACCCTGGGGCCGTGACTCAGCCTCTTCCCTTCTTTCTGTGTCTGCTGGGTGCTTCCAAACCAGTCTCTGTGTCCCTGAATTCCTTAGATGGGACCCAGATGTGATGGAAAAGTGCCCAGGGATCTTGAGCCTCCTAGGTCTTGGCCTGTGAGATGTTCATGAGTTCATTCGATTCTGCCAAGGATGTATTTGAGGATAAATTTGTTGAGATAAGTTCTTACAGTAAAGAATTAATGTTTTTTTGAATAGACCCTTCTTTTGCAAATGATTCTTTTGGGGTCGGTTATTTATATAAGAGGAAGGAACATATGTGTGTGTGTGTGTGTGTGTGTGTGTGTGTGTGAGAGACTCAGGACCGGGGATGGTGCTGTAAGTCAGAGTTTGACATATTATCTGTCACTATTATGCTAGTGTGGTTCATCGAATTCAACATTTTTAGTGCTTTTGCTTTATGTCCCCAATATTATCTCTTAAAATGATAAGAAAATATCCAAGCACATCATGGAGTTTGCACAGCAGCCCAAAAACCAGGGTAAGGAACACAGGAAAGAGTGCCTGGGTATTGTGCCAGGTAAGGTGGAAGGGCCAGGGGAGAGCGAGGGTGCAGATCAAGGGGGCGGAGTCTTGGTGTAACTGTAAGTGTTGGTCCCCCCAGCCTGTGAGCTGCATAAGCTGCGGAGGCCAGCTTCTGTCAAGTCCAGCATGTTCCTGATAGAAAACAAATAAATCAATGGAAGGAGGAAAGCTTGTAGTCAAAACAGCCAGAAAATCCTTTTATTAACTGAATATGATTTTATGAATGGCAATTTTGAAAAGTAAGCAAGTAAGCATACAGAAAAAAAAATAATGGAAAATATTATCTTAAGCTATTTAGCTTTTGATCTCTTGCGTAACAGATGTTACTTAGAATAAATATACCACTGTGCCCTGAGCCACGGGGCTTCTGAGAAACAGAAGGATGGATACAGGATGAGAGCGCCAGCCACCTTAGACATGCCTCAAGGGCTGCAGCGTGAGGAGCCTTCAGAGAACTCCCGGTAAATGTCATTGGACTTAACTCCGAAGCAGTTCCTGTATCATCCCATAGAGGGCGTGCTTCTGAAACACGTGCTCTTGTTAACTTCACATCCCAAGCCTTCCAAAGCTCCCTGGAGACTTTGAGGTCATCTCATCAACGCATACCCTACACCTAACCCTAAACCAAACCTCAGTGCCCTAATCACGAGGACTCATGCCACGAGCATAGATAATATGGCTGAGGTATTTACAGGGATTCGGGCACTCCCAATAAAAGGTTGTGCTGATACCGCGAAGCTGCTTACTGTGGAATAGTTCAGCGCACGACAGCCCTGCAATATGCGGGGCTGTTTAGACCCCAGAGGCTAAAGGAGAATATCGTGGGAGCTCTTCATCAGCAAATGAATCAAGCACCAGCTCTTTTAGCTGTAGAACAGCGAGGCTAAGTGGATACACAGATACCTCCTAGACCCAAACAGAGCATCACACTTCCGGGCCCGCTGCAGGGCATGTGGGTCCTGGTAGCTCTGTGAGAGATTGAGCGCTCTGCTGGTTTCCACCAGCTGTACTTTCTTGCACAAGCGGTTGAGGCAGCATGTAACCAGGTGGTATCCAAACGATATGAAACTCCTGCAGAGTGAGTAGGCCTGCAACGCGTTGCTTTCCCTGATCAGTCCCAGTGAATGAGGCAGTTACTCCGTCAGGAGTGACTCCACAGGAAGTCACCCACATGATGGCCTCTGAGTTTTTCAGGACATGTTTTGATACAAACAGAGAAAGCAGGAGTTACACGTGCTCAGAAAGCACATTATAAAAATTCAGACCCCAAGTTAAGCAGAGAAACCTGCGTAGCATGTGGGACAAAGCACAGGGTTCTGATGGAGTTGATTTCAAGGCGGATGAGCCGGGCAGACCCATCAAGACAGGGCGCCTCGGGCGCGTGTGTGAGGATGTGCCCTTGTTTTACGCAGCATGTGTGGCTGGATGTGGCTGTCCTCAGAGGAGGAGGGAACCCTATGGAGAGAGCAGCAGCCCTTCCCAGGTCCCCATGAAGTATTTGTTGACAAAGAGAAGAACGAATTCCTCCAGAAAGCAGCGTGGAAACCCAGTGCCTCTGCTTCTGTCCCCTGTGCGCCCTGTAATGAGCTGTGAGGCTCCAGTCCACTCTTTCCATCACCAGAAAAGGTCTTAATGGAGGCAATCAGAGAGAACAGGTTGCTAAGTAAAGTTGTTTGCCTCTCAGATGCGTTGCATGCCATTGATCTTTTCCTCGTTGACCCGCGATCTAATTCTCTCAACCCGGGTCTCCCTCACAGGCTCACCCTCTTTGACCAAACATTAAAGATCGGACTTGCCGAAGGCTTGGTCCTAAGTTCTCTTTTCCTCTTACTCTGTGTTCTCTCGCTCCAGGATTTTACCCACGCACACGGTTTTAATTCATCTGGGAGAGGAGTCATTGGTCTATAGCTCAGGGCCCAGCCTGCCTCTCCTCTGAGCCGCAAACAGTAAAATCACATCTACTTGACATCGTCACCGGGATGTCTCCAAAGCCTCTCAGACTCGGCGTATCCAGAAGCAAACTCGTGACCCTCTGAGCCCCAAACCTGCTCACCTGGGCTTTCTGTCTCAGAGAAGCCCTCACTTTTCCACCCATTTTTGCAAGCTTGAAGCTTTGGAGTCATCTTAAAATCTCCTTTTATTTCCCCTCCATATTCAGTTCATCACTAAATCCTGTCAGCTTCACCTCTCAGATTTCTCTTGCATGCATCCGTTTCCCTCCGTTAACACCACGGAACCTGAGTTGTCACCGCCTCTCACCTGGATATTGTGACAGCTGTCTAGCTAGACTGTCCCATCCACGCCCCACACCCTGTCGGTTCTCCGTTTGGCACCGGAGAGATGCACTGAAGACAGTCTTGTTGTGTCACCCCTGCAGTGTGTTCCCTTTCTTCTAGAATGAAAAGCGAAAGCCTTCGTGACCAAAGGGCCCTGCATGTTTTTTCCATTTCGTGCTTCCTCAGCTTCATTTCATGTCGCCCCCTCCTCCCGCCCTACCACTCGGAGGCTCTGCCTTCTCCTGGTTCCTCCCTCTTCAGCATCTTTGCCCAGGGATTCCCTCTACCTGGAATCCACCCCACCTCCGACCATGCATCTTAGCTGCTCCCCATCCTTCAGTCGTCAGCCGCATTTCGGGGCCCTGGGGAAGCTCTGCCCACCCCCTATGCCCAGCACGTGGACCACCCCTTCTTGGCTCTCATCACAGCTCTACAATCCTGCTAGTCTGCCTGCCTGCTGCTCCTGGAGTCTTAGATAGAACGAGTCACCATTTGACCCCCAGCACTTAGTGCAGTGTCTGACACATAGAAGGCACACAGCAAATATTTGTTGAATGAATTAACGAATGTGAACTTGGACCAGATTTTTACCCCCTCTCTAAGACTCAGTCTCCTCATGTGTCAGAATGAGGGCAGGGAAACCTATGTACTAGGACCAGGAGAATTCATCAAAGTAAAACTTAATCCAAAGGATTGGGCATAATGTCTGGCACGTGGAAAGTACTTGACAACGATTTCCCTCCAACGTAAGTAAAGAACGTGTGAAGCTGTGACGTGCGCTTCACTTGGCCTAATGAGGCAGCCTTGAAGGCTGGGCAGGTGTCAGGGCTGAGGGCCCACCCGCTGAGGCCCATTAACAGCAGATAAGGCAGAGGAAAGAGCTGCCTGACTGTTGTCGCTAGACATCGAGGTCAAGGGCAGGCAGAGATAGAGATATTCAACCACTAGAAACTAAAGGAGAGCCCATAGCAGTAGGCGAGGAGATCGCCCACCGTGAGTCTGGGGTCTTTCGGCCGCACACACGGCATTTACCATCACGGTTTCTTCGTTTCACGTGAAGGACAATCGTATCTATCTCTACCGGGAACTTCTCAAATACTTGTGTGGAGGTCACTGCTCTTTGCTTCTGCTGCACCTTCACAGATGTTATTAGTTCTAAGGAGATGAGGAAGGCCAGGGAATGTGGGAGATGAGGACAAGGAAGAGAAGTAGGGAACCAGCTAGTCATCAGGAGGTGTCTTTAATTTTTTTTTTCCTGCGTCTGGTTTCCCCAGTGGGTACCAGCGTTCTAGCCCATCTGACCCAACACACTCCCCTTCTTGACTTCTCCCGCAGAGCTGCCTCCACGCCGCTGTTTCCTCCCCGTCATCCTCCCCTGGGTTATGCCTCTGGTGTGATGTGGTTCCTTGATGCTCATTGGGTTCTGCCTCCTTTCCACTTGTAGGTTACTTGGTTTACAGTGCCTCCTATGAAGACGTCATCAGGAACAAGTGGTCCACCCAAGCTTCATCAGTAACTCACCTGCCCATCGAGAACCTGAAGCCAAACACGAGGTATGATGTGGCAGTCATTTACAAGCAGAAAATGAGACCTGTGTGCCCGGTCACGGATATCCTTAGGTTGAAAAGGAAAGGATTAATCAAAAATGTTTTTATGGTTTCTTTTGAATTCTCTAGTTAGTTCTCATAGACTATCAATGGATGCTCACCATATGTCATGTATTTTTCTTAGGAGAAAGCACTGTGGGCACCGTAATTGTTAGATTATTGTATTTCTATTTTGTTCCCTATTCTCCAGAGACTAAAACTACCCACCGTTGGGGAAGGAAAGGTTGCCCTGTGTGTTGAAAGGGGATCGATCTGTTTGCACTCACCCCATGGTGGCTTAGGCAGCACAAGCCTTGTACGTGACATTGACGGAGCAGCAAATACTCAGACTCTATACTGTGCAAGTTCAGATCATTCAAGAAAGATGTATTTTACACATTAATAACGGTTACAAGAAGCGTGTAACCTAGTCGGGGCAGTGGCTCGCTAGCCAGAGGGCCATCTGAGAGTGAACCCTCCAGTGTGAAATACGCAGAACTTGTTTCGAGGGTACAAACAGCATGAGTGTGCATTTCCTCTTTTGTATTCTCTGGTTTTGCTGGTAGCAGCCATCAGGAAAGAGCACAGTGGTCGAGCTGTGATATGCTTGTAAACTGGCTCTCTGGGAAAAAAACAAAACACAACAATAACAACTGGTTTATGGTTTTTGCCAATTTCTCCCACCGTGGCCAATTTTGAGCCACCCTGGGTCTGCGGAATTCCTGATGTGTAACGATCGGCTCTCTGAAGCCTGTGGAATGGCTCTAGCACACCGTGTCACGTCAAGCCACTGTATTTCCATAGCAAAGTGTTCTAAGTGAAGTGACGTGGACCCAAGGTCTCCCATTTTTTTATAGAGTCAGAGGAACACAGAAGAGACTGGAACAAAATACTCTCCTTGAACAGAAATGTGTTGAAAGGGATAGAAACTGGACAATATCCTTGGGCACCGAGAGACTTCTGCACTAGCGGAGAACTTTCCTCAGGGCCTGTTAATGTCCTGGGCTCCCTTGGACTGTGCTTTCATAAACTGTTATAAATTTTGAGATTCAGCAAATAAAAAACAGGAAACTGAGAGAGCACTTTTCTTAGCTCCTCCCTGATAGTAACGAAAAGTTGATTCATTACAAAAAGAATAAAACTAAAGAAAACGAAGTCAACACCCCTTTTTTTTTACTGTGGGCAGAGTGTATGTTTTTACAGCACAGCCTCAGTATCAGCTGAAAGAGGCCTTAGGGACATTTGGCCTCATGGCTCCTTGCAAATCCCAGTCTCCTGCGCCCTCCGCGGTCCAGCGTTCCTGTGGCAACCTTTGGTACCAAACTGGGGAAATGGGGAGGAGAGGAGGCTGGAGGCTGGACCAGCCGGTCCCAGAGGGCCCTAGTGTCCCCTGAGGCTCGAGTCCTGCATCCACCCACACTGAGCGCCCTGATAGACAGGCTGGGAGTGGCAGCTGCCTCCGCCCTGTGCGTGGTTGGTTCGTTCGTTCTGCGGAGGGAGTGGGCTGGCTGGAAAGCGGGGCGTGTGCTTCCTCCTGCAGAGGCTTCCTCCGAACCCCCGCAACAGCTGCTGAATTTTTACAGCTCGGGAAGCGTGCCACGATGCCAGGACGCTCATTTTTCCCCGCGTTTCCCCTAACGCAGGGCATCTCCTATGGGCTCACTGGAGTGTCCACGTGCTTATTCCGCGGAGGCTGCGTCTCCCCATCCTCTGCACAGTCCTCAGGGCTTCTCAGGACCCCCTTCAGAGTCCTTGTAAGAGACGCAGAAGTCGGTCCGGCCCAAGACGAGACAGGATGTAAAAACTGGCTTTGGTTCTTTATAACTGAATCTTCTTTTTTGATAAGATTAAGTGGGCATTGTCCACCTTATTCACCCAACTCAGCCCTGAATCACTTTCTGCAATCTTCATATTTTAAGTCCATACCTAAAGTACAAAGATTTGTCACCATGGAGGCTATTCAAAAGAAGGTGCCAGAAGCTTATATAAGAAGGCAAGGCTTGGATTGCTTTTGTTACTTGGGTGAGACAGAGACTCTTCAGGGTGTGAAATATACATTTTAATCCGTAGAAGAAGTTTATTGTTGTTTTTCGAAAATAGGAATTTTACTTCTTTCATAATCCCATGTTGTTTTTCACCTCAGCATATTTAAACTTACTTTGACATATTAGGTGAGTTCAAGTGGAAATACATCTTTAGAACTGGGCCATGTGGGCTTTGTGGAGGACTGGAATTATTGTGTGGACAGGAGGGTAGGTTTGGAGAATGCGTAGGTTTCAGTGGTAAAACAAAATGGATACAACCAAGAGATCGGAATAGTCTCTCTCGGCCAATTGGTCAGCCCTCTGCCGTCTCCTCAACTGCACAGGGTGTTTCCCTCTGTGGAGCTGGGGAAGAGGTAGCAGCTTGGCTCCAGGGAAGGCTTGAGAAATATTCAACGGAAAGGTCCCCTGTAGCCTCTGAATATCAGTGTCACTCTCTAGGTTTCGATTTCCTATTTTTTTAAGGAAAAAAAAGTATCAGTAAAGTCGGACTGTCATCGTTGATGTATGCCCAACCCACTGCTTGAACTGCCAGCAGAGTCTGCCTTAAATAACTCCACGACCGCTGAGTTAAAAGTACGCACAACTGAGAAACCACGAAATGCTGAGTGAATTGAGATTTGGGAATGCCTATGTTCTTAATTGTGCATATCTTTTTTATAAAAAAATGAAATTTAAGAAAGGATTCTGGGGCTTCCCTGGTGGCGCAGTGGTTGGGAGTCCGCCTGCCGATGCAGGGAACACAGGTTCGTGCCCCGGTCCGGGGGGATCCCACATGCCGCGGAGCGGCTGGGCCCGTGAGCCGTGGCCGCTGAGCCTGCGCGTCCGGAGCCTGTGCTCCGCAACGGGAGAGGCCACAACAGTGAGAGGCCCGCGTACCGCAAAAAAAAAAAATAATAATAAAAAAAAATAAAAAAATAAAAAAGGATTCTGTCCTAAATGAGATGTGAATATACTTTCTTGGAAAGCTTAAAAGAAGACTTGATTTTCCCGAATGGGCTTTTCTTTGCTCTCTGTTTAATCAAACCCCAAGTCAAACATCTCTGTGTAACTGTGAGACCAGAGGCTCCCTTGGGGTTCTCAGAAGCTCAGAAACTCAGGAGGCTTGGTGCCAGGGCAGAGGTGCCGTGGACACATGCCTTTGCTCTCTAAATGGAAATAATTCTCCTTTTAAAACTTTAGCGTATCTTAATCAGTGCATGTGATCTGTGTGTCTGACAATCAAATACAGGATTTTGTAACATTGAAGTGTAGCTTCTGCTGGCTGGAAACCAAGACTCCTTCTGAACTCTCTGAAGTGGCGGAGAGCTTCCCCTCGCAGGGATTTTTTTTACCCGCCTTCTTTACCTGGAAGTATTGATAGTTAGGGGCTAAGAGAGCACAGATAATACCTGGAATCCCAGAGGGGAGGACAACACAGAGACGAGCAGTAGGGAGGGTGGGTCTTAACTGTGTTGGTTTCCAGTATTTTCTCATCACCACTTTTGGTCCTATAGCTCATCAGAGTCCAAAGTAAGATGCTCTGGGACTCCCAATCTACCTGGCTTGTCATTCTCCCTCTAGATGAACAGGCTGATTCAGACAATGTGCTTTCTAGCACATTTTCTGTTCCAAGAAAAAGATTAATCCACAGCAAAGCCTCTCCAGGCCTTTTCCACTTCCCCTTCCCGGACTTGCTTCCCGTTCCTCGAGGCACAGGAGCTGGAAACGCAGTGACTTTAAGGCTCCAGAGCCAAGCAGAGCACTTGTCCTGCACCCAGAACATTGTAGTCATGTTTGTTACCCCGAGGAGACCAGCCTCAGGACTGCTTAGCCTTCTCCCTGCCAACGGTGGGTTTGCATCATCACACTGTCAAACATCCTGCTTTTTCACCCAAAGTCCAGTGATTAGAATTAGGTTAAAATTGGAATTCTGCTTGGTAAGCGTTTCACTGCTCCGGCTTCTCCCTCCGGCCAGTAGAACTCAAGACGGGACAAGAGGAGACCATTCCATCCGAGGACGGGCCTGCGCGGGGCAGTTCCACCCTTGATGCTCTAAATAACACACACGATCTAAGTGACCTGTTTGCCCAGTATGCCCCTCTGTTCCCATTAGTCACATGTATTATTTTGAGAAGTTTTTCAAAAATGAGAAAGTTTAGAAATAACACGAAGAAATAGCAGTGGTGTATCAAAAAATGTTTTCTTCCAATTTCAGGTATTATTTTAAAGTTCAAGCCAAAAATCCTCACGGCTATGGACCTATCAGCTCTTCGGTCTCATTTGTCACAGAATCAGGTATGGGTGACTTCATGTTCGCGTTTTTTTCCTTTTCTTAAAAACAGATAGTCTGAAATCGTGTCTACAATAGAATAAAAACTGAAGAAGTTAAATCCCCTTCTCTTTAATCAGTTCATATTGGATGTCATTTTATAAGATAAACATGATTTTCTTTCTGCTAAGCTAAAAGTTGGATAATAAAATTCAAAGGAATCTTCATTGGAACTGCCTGGGAAGTGAAAAGGTCAAATTCCAATGAAAAAGGGGGGAAAAAAAATCTAGTTTTCAACCCTGTGGGAAAGATAAGTTTGAATCTATCTGTAGAGATTTAGTTACAGAGATAAATTCCTTTTGTTTTTTTAATTGCAAACAGCTGAAGAGCATAAATATCATGTGACCTGAGGGGCAGTTACTTCTTCCAATTAGTCAAATCTCTAAGTTGCTTCCTTTACTAGGAGACAAAAATGTCTCTACTTAATATGGAGGGTCTAATTAAAATACTGTCCATCTTGCAAGCCATATCACTCAGAGGATGTCCCTACTTTGGGACGCTGGTGTGCAGAGCTCTCAAGCCCTTCAGTGAAATGTCCCCGTGGTCATGGTCTGAGGCAGTACACACAGAGCTGGCCCATGGTGGCAGGTGCCGGGTTGGCAGCCTTTCTGTATAGGAAGCCAGGCTGGAGAGTTGGTGCCCACGGTCCCAAGACAGACACTTACAGAAGCCCAGCTGGGTCGGCTCCACACTAACGTGCCTGTCGCTTCCATTTGGTTAGATTATTTCCTAAGAGCAGGAGAGTAAAATAAGCATTTACACTTACAGCTAATGGTATGTCACTTTATTTTATAGATAGCAGATGATGTCAGAATGAATGGTCTGTACAAAGGGGCAGCACAAAGCAGATTTGGGGTGATGAAAATGTTCTGTGTGATTGTGGTGGAGTTCCATGAGTCTATACGTGTGTTAAAAATTCATAGGATGTGTACCCTAAAAAAGTAATTTTTACTCTGTGATAATTAAAAAAAAAAAAAAAAAAAAAAAAAAAAAGGATGGCCCATGTTTACCTGGCCTGTATTTTCTAAAAATGGACTTCTTCTGAAGCAGAATTCCTGTAGTTTCATATTAAGTGGCACTATTTGGGCTAAGATATAGACATGTTTTAAAACAGCTTTACTGAGGTAGAAATGGCATACAGTAAACTGTTCATCCTCAAAATGTACAGCTGAGGCAGTTTTGAGGTATGTTTATACCCTTGAAGCCATCACTGCTGTCATGCTGGTGAACCGCTCCATCACCCCGACAGTTTCTTCCTGCTGCTGTACAGTCCAGCCCTCCCTTCCCTCCCCGCGTGCCCAGCCTTCCCCTCCTCTCAGACAACCGCTCATGGGCCTTCTGTCGCTATGGATTCATTTGCACTTTCTAGAATTTTGTATCAGTGGAATCATGCAGTGTGAGTTCTTTTGTCTGGCTTCTTTCACTTAGCATCCTTTTGAGATCCATCCATGTTGTCACATTTATAAGTAGTTCATTCTTTTTTATTACTTGGCAGTATTCCATTGTATGTGCCACAGTTTGTATCTGTTCACCTGTTAATAGACATTGGGTTGTTCTTACTTTTGGACTATTACAAATAAATCTGCCATGAGCATTCATGTACAAGGATTTTTAAGGACATATGCTTTCATTTCTCTTGGGTAAATACTCAAGAGTAGAATGGATGGATTGCATAGTAGGTGTGTGTTTTTACTTTTTCAAGAAACCACTGGACTGTTTTCCCAAGATGGACACATTTTAAAACATAATGAGTATTGAATTATTTTGTAGTACCCAATGTCAAAATATTATCTTCGAGGACCCACACCTTCTATATAAATAACAAGACAATATAAATAGAAAAGAGTATTTCTTGAAAGGAAATGCCTAGAAAATAAAAACTAAGGGAATGTCTTGGCATCTGTCAAATGAATCTTACACTTTCTTTATCTATTCTAGCTTGGTTAGTTCTTTTAATTACAAAAAAAACCACATTTCAACAGTTGCATGGCTGTGTGATGTAATAGTGAAGTCAGTTATTTATTTTTCATTCTACAGATAATCCTTTGCTTGTTGTGAGGCCACCAGGTAAGTTTCTCTTCTTGATAAACTTGACATTCGAGTAATCAAGTTGAATACGAGATTGTTACGGTTACAAGTAGACACGCTGAACCGTTTTTGTATTTTCATAATTTTCTGACAACTTCTATGCTTTCTTTGCACCCATCATCCTAATCTAGGGAAAAGCATGTTCTGGAAATTTTTAAATAGGGCCATAGCAGCCAATATCATGAAAACCATTATGGGTGGCCAGTTTCTATGAAAATAGATAACTTTATTTTCATAACCCCTTTGAATATTTTAAATTGCTGAAAAGATAGCAAAATGCATTAAGTGTACGACAAAATTTTACTTTGTTTTTTAAATAAACCAAGAAAGACCTATTGCTTAAGTTCAAGACTGGTCTTATGAGTGACAAGAACAGGCGGTGCCTGTGCTGAGGGATTTTGGGGGTGGGGAGGTAGGGTGACACGCCCTGCAAGGTCAAATTTGCCATTATAGCTTATGTTCCTTGGCTTAAATTAGGCTTTTTCTTACTCTGAGAATCCTTTATAGAAATGCAAATACGTTAACTGCATTCAGGTACAAGGAACTCCCCAGTTGTACTTCAGTACAAAGAAAGAAGAGAAAAGACAGCCAGAGAGAGAGAGAGACCACTGGGAGGTGGGAAAACTGCTCAGAAAAGCCCCGAGAGAAGGGGAAGTCCCAGTGAATAAATCAAATTCTCTGGTATTTTGTGCAAGAATAAACACTGTGAAACGCCATGACTTAGAAGGTGTGCTGTGTGTTGTCCAGGTGGTGAGCCCATCTGGATCCCATTTGCTTTCAAACATGACCCTGGCTACACGGACTGCCACGGCCGGCAGTATGTGAAGCGGACGTGGTACAGAAAGTTTGTGGGAGTCGTTCTTTGTAACTCACTGCGGTATAAGATCTACCTCAGTGATAACCTAAAAGGTAGGTCTTTAGGGATGGTGTGCTCTGGGAAGGTGTGGAAAGCTTTTAGTTTATCAGATGCTAACTTGACATAGCAGGTGCATCAGGATGCATTTGAGGTATGGACCCATCACCTCGCAGTCTGGCTCAAGTGCAAACCAGTTCTGCGGGCTCTATTCTGGAGTGACTAGTATTTACATTGGTACCCAGGAATATATGTATATATTTTAAATCTACTACTTTTTAGGAATGAAATCCAAAATTCTGTTAGAAACTTAAAGGCCGTTTTTCTTTGTTGTTAATCCCATAACATTAACAATGAAGAAAAATGGCCTTTAAGTTTCTTTAAGGTATGAGTATAAGCTGGAAGTATTGAGGAAAAGCACCCCCTACGATTTTTGCCATTGGAACAACTTTACCGAGAAACAGTGTAGATGGTGAAACATACATGAGCTGCACTATTTGTTCTGTGTCCAAAAATTACATTGTTTTCATCACGGTAGGGGATTAAAACAAAGAATAACATAAGTATTTACTTTGAACTACTAACATTTCAAAATGCCATTTCTACCCTGCTGGTTTTAACTCACCCACCTACCCAAACAAAATTTTTTTGTATTTCAAAATTTGCACAACTTTTAATTTTTCTAGTACATACATTTAAAAAGAAGGAAAACTTTCCCTCAGCTGGTTTTTATTTTGTCATAGGTCAGTTTTTTGTGTGTGTTTTTTGTTGTTGTTGTTGTTGTTGTTTGCGGTACGCGGGCCTCTCACTGTTGTGGCCTCTCCCGCTGCGGAGCACAGGCTCCGGACGCGCAGGCCCAGCGGCCGTGGCTCACGGGCCC
This sequence comes from Physeter macrocephalus, assembly GCF_002837175.3. NCBI lineage: Eukaryota > Metazoa > Chordata > Mammalia > Artiodactyla > Physeteridae > Physeter > Physeter macrocephalus. The sequence goes on along the minus strand of NC_041223.1, from coordinate 8,284,787 downwards.
AGCCGCTCCGCGGCACGCGGGATCTTCCCGGACCGTGGCACGAACCCGCGTCCCCTGCATCGGCAGGCGGACTCGCAACCACTGCGCCACCAGGGAAGCCCGGTCAGTTTTTTTGTTGTTTTGTTTCTTGCTAGTGCTCATCATTTCTAGATAATGTCAAAATCTCCCCAACCATCCCCCACTCTTGCAATTTCTCAGTGTATATGCCTCTCCCTACAACCAGTCTGTTTCTTGCTGCTCTTTTTTCCCCTCTTGCACACTGCCCTTTTGCTCCTCTGCTTCGGAATTCCTGGGAGAGGTTACACAGCCATGTCTGGTATCCCAGGGTTGAGAGAAACAACTTTGCCCTACTGTGCAGCTCTGGTTCAGGACCAAGGACAGCGCCTCATGCTACAGACACACACCCTACTTCTAGTTATGTATGAGAATAGTTTCTTCTATTTTTCTAGGTATTCATGCTTTTCATAATTATTTCATAATACATTCTCTGCCTATCAGAGTTTCCTCCTTTTTTTTAAACCAAAGAGTAGAAAGGTCTCCCATTTACAGGCTGAAAATGCCTATAATATTAGTAGTTTCCATTTAATGAACACTTGCTAAGTATTTAGCGTACATGATCTTGCTGAATCCTTATAACACTTTGAAATCGGTGCCATTATCACCATCTTTCAAACATGGAAAGCATGCCACACAGAGTTTAAGTAATGTGCCCACTTCAAAGCTTGTGCAAATTCCTAAGCCAGCTGTGGCCGTTCCGGAGCAGTCACTGACTCATCGTATTCCTTGATGCAGATACATTCTACAGCATTGGGGACAGTTGGGGAAGAGGTGAGGACCATTGTCAATTTGTGGATTCACACCTGGATGGAAGAACAGGGCCTCAGTCCTACATAGAAGCCCTCCCTACCATTCAAGGTAATGTGAACAAGGGCCCAGTGTAATATACTGGGGGGTGGAGAGGAGGGCTGATATAAGGAGAAAATTCACTGTAGCTCCGCATTTGGTTTACCATTTGAAGATGGATATTAGCGGAATTTTGGAGCATAAAAATAAGGAAGAAACAAAATACTCCTACCACATTCTGGGTTTAGGGTGAGCCTTGGAGAGGTAGGGACACAAAGGAATGTAAGACCTTACCCCTACTCTCAGGAAACACGGTCAGTAATTGGGAAGGGAGGATAAATATGTGAAAGGTAACTAAGAGCAAGCAACTTAAAGTACAAATAATGACAAGGTATGTCACATGATTGTCCCATTGTCAGGTACTTGTGCAGATTATAGTTACTCTCTGAGTTCAAAGGGCGGGGACTGCCACCTGAGGCTTCCAGGGAAGGTTTTCAGAAGAGGCAGAGTCTGAGCTGAGTCATAAAAATACATGCAAAGATTAGAGGGCCTTCCAGGTGGAGAATGCCATGAACAAGAGTCCAGAGAAAGAAAAAATAAACACAAACCAACCATGATGTGCTTCAGAAGATCACGTATCAACTATTTCATGACGGCATTGCAAGGTGAAAATAAGTGTATTCCTCTCAAAGTTAACAACTTGTAATACATTCCAAACTACCCCAAGCCCCCAAATAAACAGAACAACTGAATGAAGTCCAGCACTTCTAGTGATCTGGCATTTTTTAAGATATAAGATGTTCTGATCTTTAACATTTTTTAGTTTGGAAAAAAATACCATAGGTGGTACAAAGATTACCCATTTTCAAAAAATTAAGATACATTAAAATACACAAAACAGTAAAACAAGTATATTAGGCAGGGTTCTCCAGAGAAACAGAACCAATGGGAGAAAGAGAGAGAGACAGAGACAGAGATGGAGAGAGGGAAAGAGAGAGAGAGAGCAAGATTTAGTTTAAGGAACTGGCTCTACGACTGTGGAGGCTGGTAAGTCCAAAATCTATAGGGTGGGCCAGCAAGCCTGCTGGAGACCCCGGGAAGAGCCAGTGCTGCAGTTAGTCCGAAGGCAGGCTTCTGGCAGAAGACCCCCCTCTTCAGGGAAAGTCAGTCCTTTGCTACTAGGGCCTTCAACTAATTGGATGAGGCCCACCCACATTGTGGAGAGTAATGTGCTTTACTTTAAGTCTGCTGATGGAAATGTTAATCTCATCTAGAAAATAATTTCACAGAAACACCTAGAATAATGTTTGACCAAATAGCTGGATGCCATGTCCTAGCCAAGTTGACACAGAAAATTAACAATCACAATAAACATACATAATACACCACATCTCTTAATTGTTTCAGGATCTTGCAGTGCCCCAGGGTTCGTATTAAATGCATTATTTGTATTTCACTGTGTTTCTGTGACTGTTGTCATGGTTTTGGCTCTGAACAGAGGTGCTGGTTCATCAGAAACTCACTGGTGGAATGGCAGGTAACCTTTCATCTTACAAGAGGACACAGGGCCAAAGGGGTGAGAGCACTTGTTGAGCTGCCAACCTTTCTTGAGGAGGTTGGGGCATCACTTCTTCTTGAAAGGAGGAGTGGTCAGAACTGCTACAGGATTCTTTCCTCTGAGAGATGTACTTGAAAGAGCTGAAAGTCTACCGCAGATTCCAAGAAGTAAATCTTGGAGGCCTGAGGTTCTGGGCAAGTCAGGGGCCCCAGATTCTGTGGGAATCTTGGTTAAGGTTGCTTGGCCAGCGCAGGGCCTCCCCTACTGGGACTGCTCCATCTTGATTGACTAAAATGATCTTCCTCTGTGGGGAGAGAGAGAGGGACAGAGGGAGGGAGGGCCAATGAGTACTCTTTCCTACCTGTGTCACACATGTGGAGACTGGGTTGTCCCCAAAAACCATCCTTGGGATAAACCTCAGAGGGTGGGTGTTGTGACTCCACACAAAAATGGTCGTATTTATTTGGAAGTAACTTTTGTCACGAGAACGGCTTATCAGAAATCTTCTGTCTGAAAGGAGGTTGCAAGGATGAGGATTCTTCCTGTGGGTTCCGGTGCTTTTGATGCTACGATACAGACGCCAATTCCAAGTGTGGGTTCTCTTCCCGCACCACCAAGCAATTCTCCAACACCAGTGGGTGCTCTACAGTTCAACTCTATTCTGAAACCATTTACCCAGAGATAGCATCAGATGCCATAGTTTCAGACCTCAGTCCTACAAGACTGCCCCTCTTCATCCACTTTAGATGCCAATCACAAGCCCACATCGTCACCTGTCCTTCTGATAAGGACAGGCTATAAATCAGAGGTTCCCATGACCCCCTCTTTGGATTTGATTAACTTGCCTAGAGGGGCTCACAAAACTCAGAGAGACATTTCACTTACTAAATTGCGGTTTATTATAAAAGGAGGTAACTTGGGAAGAGCCAGGTGGAGGAGATGCATAGGGCAAGGTACGGGGAAGGGCAGGGAACATCCCTGCCCCTTCCAAGCACCACTCTGCCTGAATCTCCACGTGCTCACCAACCTGCAAGCTCTCCAAACCTGTCCTTTGGGGGTTTTCTGGAGGCTTCATTACATAGGCACAATTGATGAAATCATTGGCCGTTAGTGCTTGAACTCAGTCTCCAGCCCCTCTCTCCTCCCTGGAAGTTGTGGGTAGGGCTGAAGGTTCCCACCCTACAATCACACGGTTGGTTCCTCTGGCGACCAGCCCTCATCCTTAGGTGCTTTCCGGAAGTCACGTCATTAGCATAAACTCCGGTGTGGTTGAACAGGGTTTACTATGAATATAATAATATTCCACACACCGTTATAGCTCTTGTCACTCAGGAAATTCCAAGGGCTTCAGGAGCTCTATGCCAACAATGGAGATGAAGACCAAATATACGTTTTCTATTATAAATCACAATATTACTGATTATTCTTTCCCTCTCTTTCCTTTTACCTTCCAGGCTACTATCGCCAGTTCCGCCAGGAGCCAGTCAGCTTTGGCAACATAGGTTTTGGAACCCCCTACTACTACGTGGGCTGGTACGAGTGTGGGGTTTCCATCCCAGGGAAGTGGTAACCACGGGACGGTCGTGCTGGAAGCTCGCCCTGCCCGGCCCCCTCGACTAGCTTGCACCAGGGCCCGTGAGCAGGAGAAGAGATGGTGTCCCAAGCCTCACAGTCCCCGGTGTCAGCAAGGCCACACGGTGGACACCGGACACTTCGGGCATCTTTGTTCTGGAGCTCAGTCCTACTTCTTGGCCTGGACCACACACCGGATTCAATGTTGCTGTGAACTTTGCTTCTCCACATGTTTTGCTTATAATAGCTCACCCCAGAGACGGCAGAAATGCGCAGCTACCGGGACGCCTGGTGTGATTTTCATACTTTTTAGGCGCAAAGTTCAGACACTTTGGTATCTCCAGGGATCAGCGTAAACACGCTGTGCTTGTTTTGTGGAAACACCACCATGTTCTTTTCTCTCACTGGACCCCTCCAAAAGTAGCTAAATTTAAGCTTTGGATCCCTTTCTATGCAGTAGAACTGAATTACTATAAATGCCACCAAAGGAAATGTAGCCTACTTAAGATTTATTCTATGGACTCACCCACCACTAGACCAATTGTATCAAATGTTACTTGAAAATTCTCAATTTTGATATATATATATATATATATATGTATATATGCATATACATAGCCACACTTGTCTGCAAAGACATTGATTAAAATTGCTAAATTTGTACTTGTTCACTAGATAAATGTGTGTGGGACTTTTTGGAGCAGAGGTGCTGTTTATTAACATCTTTTTAGAAGGGTCCAAAGAACAGGTACTCTGTGTAACGCGGCAAGAATGGAAAGGTATGTGTTCTTTCTGTGGATGCTGTTGAGCTGTGGAAATGATTGGGATACGGCGAGGCAGACTGAGCGATTTCCACCTCCCGTCCTTACGTGAAAAATGGACTGGTGGTCTCTGTGAGGACATATCCAGTAAGTTTCCAGATGAAGATTTTAGGTCCCAGATGATTTTGAAATCCAGTTTAAAAAAAAACTTCTTTCGCCTTTCCTGCCTAGCTCAGTATCGACTCCTTGAAACAGAAGCATCTTACCCCTCTCAACTGCAGCATGAGAGGGTTTATTTAATGACACTTTAATTCTTCTTAAAACGTGGTGTCCTTTCCACGTGCGTGGCACCTCCACGTCCTCAGGCAGCTCTGGGGAACGAAGGGTTTGTCTTCTTTCCTAAGTTTCAGGGGAGACGAGCCAGTAGTGGGAACGAGCTAGAGGCAGACACACTTCTGGGGCCCGGGGGCTCTACCACCACGTAAATGATGTAATGGCAGAAAGCGTTCTGCCTGCTGGAATCAGTTATTTTCTGTGCCAGCCACGTGTTGAGGTGAAGCCTGATGTGTCCAGTAGGTCTGAAGATAAAACAGGAAACGAGTCACTGCGGGGTTTTTGCGATGGGACAGTGGGAGGTGACATCTTCCCCAGTGGCCACAAGTCCCTCTTCTACGGTAAACAACAGTGAAGAAAATGCAGGCGTTCTGACAGTCTGGGAAAATACTAGGATAGGAATCTTCTGGGTTTCTGGGGCTCTTGTACATAAAAGGGGAATTGTTTAAAAGGGTGTCTAAAAAACACCTAGTTTCCACACTAACATTCAAACACGCTTCACAATGACAAGCAAGGATAAGATCTTTAAATATAAGTGAATTTTCCTAATAAACCCATCTTTGTTCTGGGGCCTCCCGCGGAAGAGATGGGGGGTCAGGTCCAGCATAGAGATGCAAGCACCTCTCCTCCGTGATTCACACTTTCATACATTAAACGTCGTGTTCCCTGTCGGGCTCACCCTGAAAGGTTTTACACTCATTTCATACACGGAAGGACACGTTCCCCTCAGAAGGATTTTATCCTTACTTCCCAGAGATACAAAGATTTCACTGGTGTTCATTCAGGCAATGTTTTTGGAGCCCCACCTGGAACCTTGGACTGTATTTGGTTCTGGAAAGCTGAATTTTTATTACAAAGAGATGTTTGCAGTTCTTTATAGAAATTACTGCAAATCCCAGATGATAGCGCAACCAAAACAAAAACACTGAATTTATGCAAAAAGGTGATAGTATTCTCAATACTCCCTCCAAATTAGGTTATGAAATAGTTCGAATGAGTCCACAGCGGTCACGTCAAGCTTCTAGTGCTGTGTGCTCCTGGAGGACACGTTTTAGGGACTCGATTGGCAGCAGGTTGCCAAGAAGGGGGCATTAAAGATAGTAGAGGCTCTGGAAACCATTCCACGTCAAGTTAGAAGAGTTTCATTACCAAGTGAGCCTTGTTGGAAAATACTGAGATGTTCATCGCTGAAAAACCTGAACTACAGCTGGAAATGTCTAAACTTGCAATTTGAGTCCCTCAGCCTGTTTTTAATTGGCCTGTGAGCTCAGAATGGTTTTTCTATGCATTTAAAGGGTTGTAAACAAAACAAACAAACAGTCCAAGCAAAAACACCAATAATGTGCACTGGAGACCATATGTGGTTCCAGGGCCTAAAATATTTACCCTGTAAGACAAAGTCTGTATAGCTGTAGATGAGCGTTTTCTTGAGGTTTAAAGAAGGCTTTAGCAAAGTCCAGATTTTAAGACTAGCACATGCTACTTAATAGATGTTTGTTGGCTCTTCTCGGACTTGGGTTATATTTATTACCTAACTAGCAAATCTGAACTCTGCATTGAGCGGTTGATCCGGGTCCCCCAGTTTCCTGTTGGTCAAGCCCTCTGTGCTGTGGTCTCAGGAAGTATTATGGTCTCTAGGGGACTTCATGCAGATTTAATATAACCATTTGGTTAAAACATAATTTCCAGCTTTTACCAGATGAGTTTTGACTTATCTTTTTCCCCTTTTGGACCTATTCAAGCCATATATCTTGGTCAGTTCGGGAGGGTGGGGAATTTGAGAAGGTGGTGATGAATGGGGTTAAAACGCATTTGCCTCTCTGCACAGAACACAGATCTTAGTCACTACGCCTAATTATAACCCCACTGGTGGTCCAATGGTTAGGACTCTGCCCTTCCACTGCTGGGGACACGGGTTCGATCCCTAGTCCGGGAACTACTAGATCCCGCGTGCTGTGCAGCGCAGCCAAAACAAAACAAAACAAAACAAAAAATAAAGATGAGGAAACTGAAGAAAAGGACTGTTCAAGGATACACAGCCTCCAACTGGGTCGATCAGGCCAGAATGAGCCTTGTTATTCAGAGTGGTTCCTTTCAGTATATATAGTTATCTTAAAGTCAGGTAGAAAAGTAAAACGCAAACAATGCAAAAATCCTTCCTTAATGAAAAGCACAAGTGTATTTCTTTCAAAATGCTAAAACAACAACAACAATAAAACAATTCCACCAATAGAATCAGCCCACACTTCTGCAACAGAATACAGGTTGTAGATGCCTTAAAATCATCTCCTTAAGATGTAACTATTTTGCAATTGGAGACGAGAAGTGAGTTTAAAAATATCTTCCCAGTCACCCCATGTCCCCGTTCTCAGATTAGGCTGAGTCAGGAAAATTGTATGAAAACACAAAGTGTACTTGTCATGAATGGCGATCGAGTTTAAATATTAATTGTAAGATTATCAATGTACACATTTAAAAAATCATGATGAGAGCTAAGCACATAGGATTTATGTATGATAAAAGGGAAATAAAATCAGCACAGAAATGAAGGCTGATAAATTTAACACACACACAAAAATCCTTGGTCCAAATTGGGAAAGCAGTTCTCTCTCAAGCAGAGATTGTTTGTTGGCCAAGAACAGAAATGCCCTCAAGTGTTAAGGAAAGGGTTTAAGGGAGGTTGGACCACGTGGTCTCAGGACAGGGAATAACTTGCAGGAGGTGCTGCCAGGTCGTGGAGGTGAGCGAGCAGTTGTTCTTGCCTCCCTGTCAGTGAACAAATCCGTGCCCCTCCAGCCTGCCAAGCCGCCTGAGTCCCTCTCAGCTCCCTGTATTTTTCCGCAATGGTTTGTCAGACCACGCCCATGGTCTTCACGCTCCACAGACCACGCCCATGGTCTTCACGCTCCACCCCCCCCCCATCGCCACTCTCCTCCATCCGCTTCCCCTCCCACTTCGGGAGGCCCCACCTCACTTCACCAGGCAGATGGCAGATCTCCACGCACCTGCAGCCGCGTCCATCCTGCCATCCTCACAAAGAGCTGCCCCCTCCGGCCCAGGACCAGACTCTGATCTGTAACTGCAGTGTCTCCCTTTTGAAAGATCCTTCCCCAACATTCAGACGTGCTCTAGTGCTTCTCATCTTAAAAATTTTTTAATTCGAATTAAAAAATTTTTTCAACACCCGTGGTCCCCTTCAGCTACTCCCTTCACACTGTGTTGGCTTTAAGCTCAGTTCCTGAATTAATCACTCCCATTCCATCCCCTCACCCCCTACTCCCCTGTATTTCTTTTTTTTCTTTTTTTTTTTTTTTTTTGCGGTACGCGGGC
>NC_041223.1:8261014-8276333 GCF_002837175.3 Physeter macrocephalus | reverse complement strand
GGACGCGCAGGCTCAGCGGCCATGGCTCACGGGCCCAGCCGCTCCGCGGCATGTGGGATCTTCCCGGACCGGGGCACGAACCCGCGTCCCCTGCATCGGCAGGCGGACTCTCAACCACTGCGCCACCAGGGAAGCCCCTCCCCTGTATTTCTTACACGGCCACACCGTGGCCTCTCGCAGCTCAGCTCTCCCAGGTCTCTCCTGGTGGCTACATCTAGTGGACACTGGTCAGGCTATTTCTGTCGCGATCTTTCGGCGGCGCTTGACAGCGTGTCCTTCTTGGGCCATCTGCTACCTGGATCTTCCCTCCCAGCTCCAAAGGCATCCGAGCCTTCCTGGTCCTTGTTTAAGGGGCTTCGGTGTTTCAGGGTGACTCTGGCGACTTTCTACCCTGGCTTTTCTTTCAAAAGCCTAAACACATAAAGAGATTATTTGAGGTGGGGGAGGAGGAAGGTGGGTATTAGGGGGTCTTTGTGGAGTGGGGGGGAGACGGGTAAAATCAGTGCAGGAGACATCCCCCCAAGACGGGGGGAGGACACTAGTTGGGGTTCTAGGAGGAGCAGGGCCCCACAGACCTCTCTCTCTCCATCTCCCTGGGAATACAGCAGGGCGAGGATGACCGAGGGGAGATGATGGGGCTGGACCTGGGTGAGGGAGGCTTCCAGCTCACCCCATCCGAGCCCATCCCACCCCACGGGGCGGGGAGCAGGAGGGTGTTTGCCTTCCAAGGCCATGGAGGCCTGGCTGGTGGACACGGCATTAGTGACAACCATGCCTCCCATTCACAAAGCAGATGTTGACTGAATCCAAAATACATGCTGGACATCCTTCTAGATCCTTTTCCAGGCTGCAGCGTGCCCAAAATACACATGATCCCCGCCCTCGTGGAGACTGTATCCTCGCGGAGCCGACAAAAGACGCACACGCCAGTAACCAGGTGTCAGCTGGTGGAAGTGAATGGGACAAATAGAGCAGATGACTGTGTCGTGGGCAAGTGGGGACCTAAAGCAGCAAAGAGGCTCCTCAATGGCTGGAGAGAAGGGAGGTGGGCATGAAGGGAACACCAGCAACACCTGAGACCGAAGGGTTTCTGCCTTGGCATGTGGGATCTCAGACTTGGCTTTTAAAGGCAATAATAAAATAATGCTCATTTTCTGGTCTTTGAATTCAGTAGAACTAACCTAGTTGACCCATTATGTTGCTAAAACTTTGACACCATAAAGGAAAACGTCTTGTTCCTGTCCCACCCAAGGGAGGGCTGACCCCAATCCAAGTCCAACTAATCACCCATCTTCAAGCTCCGCACATCTAGGGGAGAGGAGAGGGACAGCAGGGGTCTTGCACCCAGAATCACTCAGCCAGGCCTTGTCCCTCCTCTCAACAGTGACTGGCTACTGACTTTATATTTGGGTGGAAAAAGGGTCCTTTTGTAATTTTCCCAGAACAAAAGGCATTTACCTCATGATGAGCTGAAATCTCCCTTCCAACAGAAAAATTAATTGGTGTCTACCTTTTCTGGAACTTTGTCATACCAATTTCCACTACTCACTGAATTATCCGTTTTACGAAGGCAGAGGCTGTAACAGAGCAGGATCCTATGGGGCCTTCCCAGAACAGATGCCCCCGCACCATGTCATCTGCCTGCCTTTTGTCTGTAGAAAAATTTTAGTCCAAGAATAAGTTTAATCAGAGAAGTGAGAAATTGCAGAAAGAAAGGAAAACAGTCAGGCAAGACACAATAATAATAGATTAGCCATTAAACAAAGTCAAGGACTTTTAGTTCCTCCTCAAGAGCTATAGGTAATATCCTGAGCCGTAATCTTTGAGCTGTTTTTCAGATACCGAAACCCCCACCAGGTGGGAGAAGTTAACCGCGTGCTGCCCACAAGCACGGAGACCCCAGACTGGCTGGAACCAGAAGGTTGATGATGTTGACTCCCAATTACATCACCACCAGCCAATCAGAAGCATGTCCACGAGCTGATCACACACCCCGCAATCCCCCTCCCTCACCCTGTCTTTAAAAACCTTTCCCTGAGAGTCTTCTGGGAGTTGGTGTCTTTTGAGCACTAGCTTCCTGGACTCCTTGTTTGGTACCTGCAATAAATGCTCCACTTTCTTTCAGCACAACCCAGTGTCAGCAGACTGGCTTTACTGCGCGTGACCAAGCAGACCCAAGTTTGGTTCGGTAACAAGGACACATCTGTTATTTCATTTACTATATCACATCCTGCCATCTAACACAGAGCCTGGTGCTTTGTGCTCTCCTCTGAGTGCATTTCTTCTATGTGTCCTACTTTGTTCAGTCTGCCGGCCCTGTTCACTTTGTTTCAGAGAGTTTGAGGCCAAGATCATTTTCTCAAGGAAGTCCCATTGGCATGGAGAAATCTGTCCAGTGTCTGACAATGGTCCTCTGTTAGCTTATTTCCAGTTCTGTGACAATGTTTTTGGTTTCTGTGATTTTTTTTCCATTTAGAAATTGGAGATGAGATACACTGTAGGTCATTTGTAACATAGAACCTGGAATATAAAAGGTGGGTAAATCAAGCCTATTCCGTTTTTTTCTTTCTGTCTGATAGCAGGGAAACTTGTAGTTGGGCAAAAAAACTTTGAGCAGTGGAGGAAAAACCCATGCAAATAGGGGCCCCAAGAAGTCTACTCCTTCCCCTGTCTTCCAGAAGGCTGGTTGATGCCAGGTAGTAGAAGGGCCTGGGTGGGAGCTGTGTCTCAGGCTAGGGAAGAGGTGGTGAGAAAGATTCTAAAGATGGATCTCTATGTTGACTTCTTGCCTTCCTGCTCCTCTCTGGCCTGTCTTTCACGTCTTTGCAGTCTACTTGTACTGGACAGGACCCCTCAGAGCACCTGTAATTTACACTTCAATCCACTGTCCCTTTCTGAGGAGAGCAGCTTTGTGAAGGAGCAAAAGTTGGCTACACCGTCCAATTCTCCTTGGACAAGAACAGTTCTGGAACTACAGCGTGACAGTAGGGAAAGTTGAGATGCATCCATCAGATTACATATCCCTTTATGGAGCTGATAGGTAGGTAGATAGTAGAAAGATAGATGAATGGATGGATGGATGGATGGATGGATGGATAGATAGATAGATAAATTAGGGAGAATAACACCATCAAGATTTTCAACAGTGATACCAAGAGAGAGGCTCAGGAAGCAAGAGAGACGCCAGAAGAGCCACGCTGGTCTACAGGTGCCACATCTGTCTGTTTGGTCCAGATGTTTGCTCTCAATCAGAAACCTTGGCTTCTGCTCCACAAATTCTTCTCTATCCTTGCTGCCTGCAACTTTTGCCCCATTTCTTCAAAGATGATGCAGCCATCTGAGCAGATATAGACCTTATACACATTTCATTAATTAAGCAAACATTGATTATTTACTAACTTGTAGAAGGCCCTGTGATGATGGATTAGTATCCCACCAGTAAACAGATGTCACCTTCAAATTAGGATAATTCAAGGAGGTTTAAGAAAGGGATTGTTTATGTTGGTGCAGGTGGGGAACCACAAGGAATAGCGCACAGTGGGCTGTTACCACGTGCAGCCTGGAGGGCCAGAGGGAGGAGTGGTTGGCAGAATCCAGAAGGAGAGTCTGACAGACAAGCCCAGCTTTAGAGAAGTGATGACCTCACTCAATGGGTCAAGCAACCCTGCAGGGAGGGAGCCCAGGTCTCCTCCTTCTCTCTCTGTCCTCCCTTCCCTTTCTCTTTCCCCTTCCTCTCGCCTTCCCTCCTATTTCCTGCCAGGGTCCTCGTTACCCAAAGCCACCTGGAAGCCAGGTGGCAAGGAGGCTGGTTGACGAGGTTGAAACAGGTTGGCTCCCGCCACAGAGAGCAGGGTGAAGAAAGGAAGAGAGCAGATCTGCAGAGACACGATTAGAGGCATCCACCACTTCTGGGAAGTGATAATGCATTTTTTTGCAATCATTCGTTACTTTTAGCCCATTATCATACCATTAGCAAAAATTAGTTAAAGACAATTTTTAGGGAGCTCATTTAAATAGGGCCTTCATACTCCCTTTTCTTCTTGGAGGTGGTAGAGACTTTCAAGGACATTTAGTTTAAATCATTATATAGTTAAGGAAACTGAGACCCGGAAAGCTGAAATCACCTGCCAAAGGCACACAGCTAGTTACAGGCCCTGCCCTCCCAGCAGCAGGAATGGCAGGTATGAGCGCCTGGCTGCCGCTCCTATTTCCCTGATTGTGACGGACGTTGCTAGTTGATCAAGGCAGAAGAAGCTGCGCCACCGTGAGCCCTGACCTCTCAGCAGTGCTCTCAGTTGAACAGCACCTGTAGTCAAATTCAAAGATGCTTGCGGTCCCCACACTACACTGTCTCATCCCCGTAAATATCTCTTGGGCTTTTTTTTTTTTTTTGGCCGTGCCGCCCTGCCTGTGGGATCTTAGCTCCCCGGCGAGGGATCGAACCCGTGCCCCTTGCAGTGGAAGCCTGGACTCCGAACCACTGGACCGCCTGGGAATTCCCAATGTCTCTTAGTTTTGATTCCTGACAAAAAACTAAACTTTCATTCTCAGGGCCCCATATTACGTGGTTGGAATAGAAGAGGAATGATAGCTGGAATTAACTCCGTGTTTTCCACCCCAGTTTTTGCCTTAGTTGACAAACTTGGCTTTGTTCAGCCACAGGTTCTCATTTAGTTCGATTTATCGAGGATTTGCTCAGCGCTTGGTGGGTGCTCAGCACCGTGCTGGTTGCTGCTGAGCCCAAAGGGAGAGAAGCCGGGTTTGCTGCCCTCAGAGGTCTAACCAGCTGCAGGGGGAAAGCACCCACGCCTCGCCCTCGCGCGGGCCTGAACCTGGGGTTACTCCTCGCAGCCGCCTCCTGTGAGCCCAGACTCGGGAGCGCTCTGCCTTCGCCCCCGTCCGTCCCTGCGCATGCGCCGCACACACACACTCTTCACGGCCCTCCCACCTGGCCCTGCGCAGGCGTCGCTTCCAGACCGCCCGCCACCCTAACAAGACCCCGGTAAGCCCAACCCCACTACCAGACCTTGGAAGGTTTGGAAATTTATGGATTTGCCTCGGGATGAAAAAGTGGAGCGATTCGCAGACGGATCTCGAAAGCTCTCTGTGGGAGCTGGTCCTGCCCTGCTAAACTGAGATTCCTTGAGGAATGACTGTGTACGGCCAGCTGCTCCCGGGCACTACATGCCCACCCTGGCCCAGGACTTCATGGGACCCAACTGCAGACCCAGGGCCACGTCGGGAGAGTGGCTGCAGCCTAACTTGTGTCCTCAGTACGTGGTGATGTTTAGCAACAGCGTCAGGCTTTCTCCACTGTTCAGCGTTTATCCATCCTTTCTTTAATTCAACAAACCTTCCATGGCAACAAGTGCCAGGGAGCGTGAGTGAATAACAAACACATAGAGTTCATGCCCATCTCAGAGCTCACACTCTACCCTAAAACAATACTTGAAAAGCTGGACTTTTTTCGAAGCTTGGTGAACTAATATCTGAGTGAGGGGTATTTTATGTTTGTTTCTCTGTGTGCTGTCATCTCTATTGTTCTATGTCCGTGTGAAGCACAGCTGCTTTGAGACTCTCTAAGTTCCATTTCCAACGTTTCTGGGCTGCCTTGTAGTATAGGAAATATTTATCTGGTGACGATTGCTCTGTTCAGCTTTTGATGCCGAACTGGAAAACGTGGTCTCTCCTTTGGGAATGTTCTGGTTAACGAAAAACAAATGGTGGTCTGAGAGGTACAAAGCCTGTTGACCAGTCCAGAAGATGTTCTTGGTATAAATTCACGGCTTTGTCTGTAGTCAGGATATTTCATGTACTGACTGAGTTGGAATATACCTTGTAATCTGCTTCACAGTTCAAATACAAGGTGAATACCATTAATACGTCCATCCGTACATCTATAATAGCCAATTGTAATAAGTCCTTACGAAGTTCCAGAGACCTTTCCAAGTACAGATTCATTCTTTGTTTTCATTTTTTATTTTTAAGCCATTTTATTGAGCTATGAGTAACATACAAAAAGCTGTGTATAATTAATATATAAAACTTGATAGGTTTGGAGATAAGTCTACACTTGTGAAACCAACACCACAATCTATGCCACAAACATATGTATCACCTTCGAAAGTTTCCTCACACCCTCTTTATTTATTATTATTTTCGCATGTGATAAGAACACAGTGTGAGATCTACGCTCTTTGCAAATTTTTAAGTATATAATACAGTGTTACTATAGCCCCTATGCTGTACAGTGGATCTCTATGACTTACTCGTCTTGCATAATTGAAACTTTGTAGACTACTAACTCTTCATTTTCCCCTCTCCCAGTCCTTGGCAACCATCATTCTACTCTCTGCTTCTATGAGTTTGACTCTTTTAGATTCCTCCTATAAGTGGAATCATTAGTACATGACCTTTGTGACTGGCTTATTTCACACAGCTTAATGTCCTCTGGGTTCAAACATGTCCTCTTTTTTTTTAAGGCTGGATAACATTCCTGTGTGAGTGTGTGTGTATGTATAATGTGTTTTTAGTCACCTAAAACTTTTTTCTGTTCGGTAGAATTCACGCTTTGTAGCGTATATCTCTGTGAATCTTGACAAATTCATACAGTCATGTAACCACCCACCAATATAATTAAATTCCATCACCCCCCAAATTCCTTTTCCCCATCGCCAGTCCTGTCACCAACTGACCTGTTTTCTGTCTTTATAATTTCGCCTTTTCCAGAATGTCGTGTAAAAGGGACCATACAGACTTCTGAGCCTGCCTTCACTCTGAATGAGCTTAATGCCTTTGAGATTCGTACCTGGTGTTACCACACGGAGTCATCCTTCTACTTCCTGAGTACTGTTCCATTGTATAAATATGCCACAGTGTGATTATGCACTTACCAGATGGAAGGACATCTGAGTAGTTTCTGATTTGGGGTGCTTGTGTATAAAGCCGCTATACATGTTCGTCGTGTACAGGACTTTCTGCGAACATAAGCTTTTATTTCTCCAAGAGTGGACTTTCTTAGTCATATGTTAAGTGTGTGTGTGTTTACCTTTGTCTGAAACTGTCAAAATGCTTTCTAAAATGGAGTACCATTTGCATTCTTACTGGTAATGTGTGAGAGTTTCAGTTGCTCTACATCTTTGCCAGCACCTGGATTTTTCTATTTTAAAACGTTAGCCATTCTCACAGGTGTGGAGTGATGTCTCACTGTGGTTTTAATTTGCATTTCCCTAACGACTAATGATGTTGAGCATCTCTTCGTGTGCCATCCAGATATCGTCGAAGTGAAGAATCTTTTAAAATATTTTGTCCATTTCTTTTAATTGGGTTGTTTGTTTACTTATTTTTACTTAAGTTTACTATATAAAACTTATAAATGTTTTATATAGTCTGGAAATGAGTGTTTTGTCAGATACATGATTAACATATATTTTCTTCCAGTGTGTGGCTTGACTGTTTACTTTTCTTAACAGTGTCTTCTATATAGCACAAGTTTTAAATTTTATTCGTTTCGTTTATCAAGTTTTTTCTTTTATGAATTGTGATTTTAGTGAAATAATTAAGAAATTACAAAGATTTCCTCTTATGTTTTCTTCTAGAAGTTTTATAATTTTAGCTCTTAGTTGTAGGTCTATAATCCATTGTGAGCTAATTTTTGTGGAAGATGTGAGGTATAGGTTGATGTTCTTTTTTTTTTCTGCATATGCAGAAAAAATGTTCTAACACTATTTGTTAAAAAGACAAGCCTTTCTCCATTCAATTGCCTCTATTGAAATTCAATTGATATGTATGTGTGGGTCTATTTATGGATTCTATGTTCTGTTCCGTTGGTTTATCTTTACATCAATACCACAGTCTTTTTTTTTTTTTTTTGTAGCTTTGTAATGTCTTGAACTCACATAATATAAGTTATCCAACTTTGCCCTTCTTTTGCAAAATCAAGTTCCTTTGCCTTTCCATAGCAATTTTAGAATCTGCTTGTCAATTCCTACCAAAAAAATGTATTGTGGGACTGATTGGCATTACATTGAATCAATGATAAATTTGGGAAAAATTCATATCTTAATGATACTGAGTTCTCCCAGTCCATGAATTTGATATATCTTTTGATTTATATAGGTCTTATTTGATTTCTATCATCAGTGTTTTTAGTTTCCAGGATACAAATCTTGTGTATATTTTGTTGGACTTACGTCTAAATAGTTCACATTTTTTTGGCAATACTATAAATGGTACTTAAAAATTTTATTTCCATTTGCTTACTGCTAGTATATAGAATTACAATTTATTTTGTATGTTGGCCTTATGTCCTCAATCATGCTAAACACACTTATTAGTTTTAGGAGACATTTTTTGACGTCTTGGGACTTTCTACCTAGGTAATCATATCATCTTTGGATAGAGACAGGCTTATTTCTTCCTTCCCAATATATACGCACTTTACTTCTTTTTCTTGCCTATCACTCTGCTAGGACCTCCAGTATGATGATGAATAGGAAAGGTGAAAGAAGACATCTTTGCCTTGTTCCTGATTTTAGGAGGAAAGCATTTAGTCTTTCACGCTAAGCATGATGTTAGCTGTAAGCTTTTCTTGTAGATTCCTTTTATCTTGTACTTACTCCCTTTTATTCCTAGTTTCTTTTGAATTATTGTCATTAATGAATATTGAATTTTGTCAAACTATCTATTGAGATAGTTTTTATTATTTTATCTCTTGATACAGTGTCTTATATCATTAGACTTCAAATATACAACCCATCTTGCACTCCTGGAATAAACCTCATTTGGCCATGATGTAGTATTATTGTTATTTTAATATATTGTTAATTTCAATTTTCTAATATTTTTGTTGAGCATTCTTGCAACTATGTTCATGAGAGATAATAAAAAGGTACAACTATTCCTTTCTGACGAACAGTCTGCCCTTAGTTCTCTGCTCTCTGAGAGCCAACCACCATTCCTAAATGCAGGCTGTTTCTTGTGTCTGTTGCCACGTTAGGGTGGATGAAATCCCGGCATTGTTATGGGCTCATTAATCACTCAGAACCATTGCTCATATGCTTAGGTTTTAAATAAACCCCAAAGACATTTGCACAGCCTCCGTCTGCAGTTTTGAACGTCAACCACCGAGTAATAGAAACTTTGTTCCTACATCAATGATCCGTCTATATCTCATGACTAAAATTTTATTCAGCTGGAGCCAAGAAGACTGTCTTTTCCTCGTGAAAAAAAGCTAAAGTCACTTTTTTTGCAACTGGCAAATAACAAAAATCTTAATTTAGTCTGAAATCCTAACCTCACTAAGTTTTAGTGGCTTCTGATCTGGGCCAATAGAGCGGCCCTCAGCTTATAAAAGATTCATACTTAGAGTTCATCTTCCTTGGTTTCTGCCGTGAAAACCAGTGTAAAGCAAATATCTCTAGATTTACTCCCCCCGCAAAAGCCACCAAGATCCTCTAAGACTTCTCTAAGTGTTTTATCACATATTGCTGACAGACCCTCCTTAAAGAAAATCACCTGAATTTTGCTGCCATCATAGAATGACTTCTTACATTTCTTAAAGGTGGAAATAAAATATATATGTATCAGATTGGAATTATGAAGTTATACATGTCTATTTTGACAGAAAAATCAAGTTAGTTGTAGTGTCTTTTGGAGGAAAGTCCTTCTTAAGTGAATACTGCTTGTATAACTTTTTCAGCATTGTACACCCAGCACACAGCCAGGCCTGAGTGCTGTGAGAATTTCCTAGGAACTTACACTCAATGACATCCCCTTAGGGTGTCTGTAAAAACGGTTGCAGAGGGCTTCCCTGGTGGCGCAGTGGTTGAGAGTCAGCCTACCGATGCAGGGGACCCGGGTTCGTTCCCCGGTCCGGGAGGATCCCACATGCCGCGGAGCGGCTGGGCCCGTGACCCATGGCCGCTGGGCCTGCGCGTCCGGAGCCTGTGCTCCGCAACCGGAAGAGGCCGCAGCAATGAGAGGCCCGCGTACCGCAAAAAAAAAAAAAAAAAAAAAAAAAAAACTGTTGCAGAACACATGCACTCAGCTGCTATAATCACACATGTAACGGTGTATAGGTTGCACACAGAGCAAGAATGTGAAAAGACCTAAAAAGATTTTTGAGAACTCAGTCTCTGCTTTCTATTAGTTTCCCCATATTTCAAATAATCAAAACCTGTTGCCAAATGTGAAATAAAATTGAACTGTTAACTTTCACTTACAAGAGAAGATACAAAGTACTTTGCTTATTAAACGTACCAAGTTACTCAAACGCCCCAGAACCACCGTCTGCTATGTCTTCTCTGTTGACCACACACCAGGGTCCCGCCAGCCACAGAGCTAGGTGAGATGCAGGACCTTCCAAATGGAAGCGATGCAAGGAAAATCTTAAATCTCATCAACTCCAAAGTCTCTTTTCTCTTTCAGAGTGAGGAGAAAATTCAGGTATAATAAAGCAGTGAGAATCTTCATAAGAGATTGCCTCTAAAAAAACAAAAACAAACAGGCGAGGAACGATGATGAGTAGGAGGATTCTGGTCACTGAGATGTTTTCCTTCCCTCTGAGTTGGGTCTGTGGCTGTAGAAGTTGACCTGGATGGGTCAGTAGGATGTAAGGTTTGTGTGACTCTTGCAGAAAGGTGTCCATAGCATCCAGAGCTTTTCTTGTTACGAACATTATTGTCCTTATTTAAGTGGACAATGGCCATTACTGTGGCTCTTCCCAAATATTCTATTCTCCTCTTTCCAAGCACTGAGTAGGACGGCAAATTCCTTGTGCTTCCAGCAGCAGTGATGTGCCCCCCGCTCCAAGCAGAAGCACTGAATTTCCTGTGTGAGGCACTCCCTTTTCCTGCTTTGAAGGTCATGAAGGCAAGCGTTGCCATGGATCCTTGACCATCCCGGATTCTGGGTGACCACAGTGAGCTCATCCTGTATGTGCAGCAAGAGCAAAGGATCCACACCTGTTGTGTTTCTCCTGTGATATGGAGGTTATTTATTAGCACAGCAGAGATCTGTCTTTGAGTTCCTTACAAATTCAGGTCAAAATACATGTGATGGGGTAATATTTTGGAAATATTAAGTTTTTTTCTTCCCCTTTTCCCCCCTCTATGTCATGGCTAGTGCTTCTGTGTTCGTTGTCTCGGGACGGGGATGTGGTGGTGTGAAGAGCAGATATCCATTCATTTATTCAGGTAGTAACTCATTTTGTAATTACTTATTGAGCTACCTGACTGACACAGATCTCAGTGCTGAAGATCAGCCATGAATAACAGAGCCTGTGCTCTCTCCTGGCTTTGCGTTTCCAGCGTCTCTGTTGGGAAATGGAGAGTGCAAGCCTCAGCAAGACAGCGGATGGCAGGAGCTTTGAGAAGAATGTGGCTGGTCTTCTCTTTTCCCTGGGCAGTGGTCCTGCACCCCGCCTTCTGGCAACGCAGCAAAGCCTGGGGAAGTTGGGAAGAATCTGAGGGGGTCTATGTGGTGGCTCCACAGGAGCCCTGCCCAAGTGGCTAGAACTTGGGGAGGGACCAGCAAACCCAGGCAGACAAGGCGAGTCTCATCAAGGTTCCCAAGCTGGGGGCAGAATTATCCCTGTGCCCCAGGGGGAGGGACAGAAGTAACAGCTAAGCCCCTGGGTCTGCAAGAGGCCAGTCGACAGGACTTACAAGGACTGATAAGCACAGACCCTATGATCAGAGGGAGATCTCAGCAGACACCTGTTGAGCAGACACCACTGAACTGACGTGGACCTGACTCCTCCCACATGCACGATGGCTTGGTTCAATGTACGCACTATAGAACTTAGCACAACTGCAGAAAAGGGGAGGGGCATCCAATGAACGGAGATTCCGTTTTTGCCGCCCGGTGGGATCAGGGTAGCGAGGCTCAGAATCAAAGGTGCCTTTTTGGTCACAGGGTGGCTGAGATTTATAACTACTAGAGGCACAAATAAGATTTCTTCCTGGAGACATTCTGTACTTGGAACCCATGCTGAAGACCAGCAAAGCAAATTTAACGTGGCTGCAAGTAAAAATAAGCCATCAAGGCTCAGTCTGTCACTGACCTGGAAGAAGACCGCACAGAGAGGTGCCTCCGCTGGTCAGCTCCACCGCAGGGGGAAGACCCGGGCTTCTCCTTCGGTCCCGTGACCCCCTGCACTCCCCACCCCCGGGCTTCTCTCCTCCTCTGTGGTCTCACCTCTTCTGCACTTTGCTGATGTCCCCTCTTCAAATGAGTCTGGAAAGCCCAGACTGCCCCCAAGGTCAGCCCTAGACCCATCTCTCTTCTCACACCCTGCAAAGGATGGACTGTTTGTGTCCCCCCAGGATTCGTATGCTGAAGCCCTAATCCCAGTATGGTGGTGACAGGAGGTGGGGCCTTTGGGAGGTGATTAGTTCATGAAGGTGAAGCCCTTATAAGAAGAGACACCAGGGAGCTTGCTCTCTCCCTGCCCTGTGAGGACACATCCAGAAGATCACCATCTGCGAGGCAGGAAGGGCGCGCTCGCCAAAACCCAAACATGCTGGCCTCCTGCTCTGGTACTTCCAACCTCCAGAAATGTGAGAGATAAATGTCTGTTGTTTAGGCCACCCAGTCTATGTTATCTGTCACTGTGACTCAGACACTTTCTACTCTGTTTTCAGCTTTGTGCTGAGAATGGTACGCTGTTGAGGAGAGCTGAGAGCAAAGCTCCCTGGGAAGGACACATAACTCAGAAATAACATCGTGGAAAGACAGCATCCAGTCTCGTGATGTTTGCAAATTTCTGTGGAGTTGGCTCCTTTCTGTGATCTAATTCATTCCTGTTTCCAATCATCCTTTTAAAAATGTTCACAAATCAATTTTCCATGATCTCCATTATCTCCATCCCCATTTTTCATGACTACTGATAACTCAGCAGCACAGTTACAAAATACATTTAATTTTGTTTAGATTTAATTTTGTTCCAAGTCTGTGCTTTGATACCCTGCAGATAAAAAAAAAAAAATTAGAAACCATGGGTCAATTTAAATCAACTTGTTGAGAGATATTCTCAGAAGAAATCTAGAATATTTTTATTTTTAAGTATTGCTGAAAATATTTTTGGCCTCTGAGTATATATGCGTTCTCCACTGAGCATTTACTCTGATGATCCTACCTAGATGAACCGTTTCATTCAATTTGATTCAATTTGATTTTATTCAGTTCAACTCAATTCCATCATACTAATTGATACCAATTAGTATGATGGAATTGATGTAGGTGATTATTAGCACCTACATTTACATATAGCAATTTGCTAGGCATTCAGTCATGGTCCCTGAATTGGAAAATTCGTCATCTAATTGGGAAAGGGAACAACTCCAAGATTATTTGTAAGCCAAAGCATAGTAATCAGAAGAGGCTGGGGATGAGAAAGATGAAGCAGTCATACGATACTTTCCTCCCATGTCCGTGGCAGACATTGCTAATCATTGCTGCATTATCTCTGCGGCCAGTGGTGACCTCAAGATCTTTCTTGGTCAGTCACGATCAAGTAATCCATATTGGTATGTTAACTGAGCCTCTTATCTATCCCTGGAATAAATTATATAAGTGCTCAGATGAATTCCAAATTGGCGAATTTCATTTGGGTTTGTGCCTGAAAGTTTTTTGCTTAAGAAAATAAAGTAGCTTGGGAATTATAAGGATTTGTTGTTCAAGAATGAATTAGAACAACATGAGTTTTTACTGAGCCTTTCCCAGTCAATTCACAGCATGAATTTTTACAGTATTGCAAAGAAACATTTGAGAGACTAATCAGAGGGTTTTGAAATCTGAAATTGCGATTAAAATTTCAAAATCTGCAAACTGTATTGAGACCCAGAAGCACACGTTTCCACTGTACTTTACCACTATTCAATTATGTGATCTTTGGGAATTCTCAACCCTTCGGTCATTCGAGCCTCAAGACTGGGTTGGGAAGCGTAATGTTTTTACAGCAATTTTTTCAAAATAATCTGAATTCAGCATCCTAATATAAGTAACAGATACAAATGCAACATTCCTGGTCGAAGCTGAGGCTTGGAACCTGGGCCCTGACCCCTGTTATCTGCCCTTCAGCCTCCACCTCAAACTTATGGAAGACCCTGAAATACCTGCAAAGAACGTTAGCAATTTGAGGAACATATTTTGAAGACTCCTAGACAAGAGATTCTTTAGATATTCTTCCAGCTCTACACATGTTAATGAGTGTAAATCAGCTAGATCTGATTCAATACAGTTGTGATGGCATTGACTCTGGAAATCATTTCTACAAAGGGAAGATTTGAGTTGATGGAGCCGGCAGTCAATCCTTTGTGCCGTTTCGGGCCCCCCGTCACTCACAAGGCCCCGGTCTGGGAACCTCTGTGCAGCCCATCTGACTGTTTTCCTATTACTTTGCTCCCTTTACCATGTGGCAGTGGGAGATCACCTCTGTGTATATAAAATGAGACAAACGAATAAACTTTTCGTGGACTCGGAGGCCAGGTTTTCAACTTCAGTCTATTTTTAGTATTTTGACATTTTCTCCTTGACACCAGTTCAATAACACATTAAGAGCGTTTCCAAAGGCTGTATTTATCATAAATACAGACTCTTTGGATCCTGCATGTCCTTGAGACATCAAGGTCAGAATTAGAGCCTCTGAAACTTACGGTTTGGCTACCACTTCTTTGGTGTAAGTAAGAGTAAAAAAAGTTATACGTGAGAAGCAGAATCTTTGATCTCTACTGGTAGCAGAATAGGTGTTTGGTGATTTGGCTCTTGCGTTCTGGGGTCTAGAGTTTCTTAGGCCCTGACGGCTCGGGGGTTATGGGGAGCCTTTACAGCTTAGTAACATCAGACCATTCATGGATTCAGTCCCGCTGGTTTTAGGTTGGAATCACACAAGGAAAAAAAGGCAAATTAAATCATTTAACACAATCCCTGCTTTCTGATTGCTCACATGTAAATAACTAAAGAGAACCTGGAACATCTCTTCTCGGATAAACTTTCACAACACATTTTCCAAGCTCTAAGGTTCTGAAGAACTGGATCTCTCACAGGGGACCCAGGACCTCATACAGACACTAGTGAGTAGCAAAAAGAACATAAAGAGAAATAAGCTTGGGCAACATTGAACAGGGCTGGAAGCTGGTATCAGTCCTTGAGCTGGAGGTGATGAGCATAGATTTTTTTTTTTTAATGGGAATTGTCTTTTTTTGTGTGTGTGTGGTACGCGGGCCTCCCTCTGTTGCGGCCTCTCCCGTTGCGGAGCGCAGGCTCCGGACGCGCAGGCGCAGCGGCCACGGCTCACGGGCCCAGCCGCTCCGCGGCA
>NC_041223.1:8253978-8260946 GCF_002837175.3 Physeter macrocephalus | reverse complement strand
TCCCGGACCGGGGCGCGAACCCGCGTCCCCTGCATCGGCAGGCGGACTCGGAACCACTACGCCACCAGGGAAGCCCCTGGGAACTGTCTTTAAAAGGGGAAGATTGGAAGAGAATCAGATGTGTTAGGAAGTGGGGTTTGGAGCTGGAAACTGTATCAGACTGATCCTCACCTGCATTTTCTTCTTCTGGTTTCCTCACCCATCTGTTTACGGCTCTCCAGCGCGCGGGACCCAGCTTTCAGTGGGCGTGGCCTCCCCGCCGGTCAGGGCTGCGCAGTCTCAGTTGTGCTCGTAGGAAATGCACCTTCCCGGTACCCTATCCTCAAACCTCTGGCTTCGAATTCTGAAGGTGGCTCCTAGAAATAAGTAGGTGTTTTTTTTGTTTTTTTTTTTTTTTTGTGGTACGCGGGCCTCCCTCTGCTGCGGCCTCTCCCGTTGCGGAGCGCAGGCTCCGGACGCGCAGGCCCAGCGGCCATGGCTCACGGGCCCAGCCGCTCCGCGGCATGTGGGATCCTCCCAGACCGGGGCGCGAACCCGGTTCCCCTGCATCGGCAGGCGGACGCGCAACCACTGCGCCACCAGGGAAGCCCAATAAGTAGGTTTTTAAAGGAAATTCTTCAGCACTGCTTCCTCGGGGAAGCCTTCCCCGTCTTTGCTGTAGCATGGGCTGCAGAGCTGACTGTACACTTATTTGCATGATTATGTGTTATTTTCTGTCTTCCCCACTCAACCAAAACTCTACAAGAACAGAGACTGTGTCATTCTCACTCACCGTTGAAAGGTCTTAGCACTGCACCAGGCACATCACAGCTACTGAATCTGTTGAATGAACAAATAAATGAAGAGGTAAACAGGTGAATGAATGAATGGAGGGCTAGGGGAATGAACAGATGAGCCACCGGGTTTGGGAAATGCTATGGCGGTGAAAGTCCTTTCGCAGGTGAGCTTTTCTGATCTCCGCTAACATCATACTCCTTATTACGGGATGTACGTTGTTATGATTATTAGGGGAAGGAGGAAAGAAAATTAGGAGTGGAATTTGCAAGATGGATAAAAATATAAACTACATAAAGTTTTGTCAAAGTTTACTCCTCTGAGTAGGGATTGCTTGGTCACATTTCCAGCTCAAAGGGGGGCAACTGATGTCATGAGACTGATCCTGCCCAAGGTTCGAGCCAATCTCATTGTCTTTCTTACATCATCCTGGGTCTAAAGGAGACCCACTTCTGATTGTTTATTACTTACTGAATTCTGTCACGAACAATGTTCACACACTGAAGCAGTCCGAAACTAAAAGTACCATGTGATTTTACATGGTGGAGAGCCCCAAACTCAGTTGTTGAACAGAACTGGTCACTTTTCACCTGGCTCTCAGAACCAGGGTGAACGTATAAGATCTTGCAGGGTTTACACAGTTTTCAAATAACCTCATCAGAGGGCCCAGAAAATGGCAAAACAAGTTACTCCAGGACATGGGCTAACTCAACAGGTGTGACTGAGACAGGAAGGAACAGGTCTTGGTTCAGGTTTACGGCAAGTAAGGGGCCCATCCTTTTCGGAAGTCAGGAGAGGTGAGAGGTCTGGAGGCTGGAGAGCCAGGCCAGGCCTGCAGTCAGAAGTCAGAGCAAGCTCTCATAACTAACGTCGACACCTAAGACAGGGTCCAGAATCCAGGATCACCAGGGCTCTGGCGCAAACCTGCGCGCAGGAGTCCAGAGTTTCAGCCAGAGTTTCAATGATTATGGTCCTGCTCAGAGGTCATCCCAAGTTCTGAGTCAACAAATACTGCACAGCACAGGCGCTGGGCACCTGTACTCCACAGTTAATCCTCGCCCTAAAGTTAGAAACTGGGTATTACCACCACTACCTATAGCTGAGATTGGGCAGTAGTTCCAGATAATAGATAAATAAGAATAGATAAGTTAATAGATAAATAAATCATAACATTTTTTGAATATTAATAACTTATTAACATGTATTAATTCACTTGAGTCTCAAAATTCAATAAATACTTACTAAATGCCCTCCGTTAGGGATTTAAAGATAAGTAAAACATTGTCATCACCCTCTGATCTCAGAGTCCAGAACAGTGGTTCTCAACCGGGGTAACTTTGTTTCCCAAGGGACATTTGTCTGACAACAGTTTTGGAGGGGGCCGCAGATGCTAGCAGCAGCATCCAGTAGGTCGAGGCCAGGGATGATGCTAAAATCCCACAAGACACAGGGCAGCCTCACAGCAGAGCATTATCCGGCCCACGATGGCAATAACACAGAGGCTGGGAAACCCCGCGGGAGAAAGTGACATCCACACGTAAAGCTGTAGGTGCACTAAAGTGTGGGACTTCCCTGGCGGTCCAGTGGTTAAGACTCCGTGCTCCCAGTTCAGGGGGCGAGGTTTCGATCCCCGGCTGAGGAGCTAAGATCCCGCATGTCACATGGCGCAGCCAGAAATCAAAAAGAAATTTTTAAAAAAGTGTTAAGCACATGATGGTGTCAGGATTGTACAGGATGCAGTGAGGATTCGATGGACAACAGGATCAAGTCTACCGTGGCGGGGGGGGGGGGCAGGGAAGTCTGAGAAGACTTTTTGGAAAAAGTGGGTCTTGAAAGATGAACAGGCGGTGCCCTGGCAGGTAGATGGGTGGGCGGGTGCAGGTACACGCCAGGACCAAGGGTGAGGAATGCTGTGACCTCCTAGGTCTGGGAGACTGTCCAGCCCTTGGGGTTAGGTCCCATCCAGCTACAAAAACTACTTTTCTGAGGCGTCCAGAAAAAAAAGATAATCGCACATCGGTTTTGCCCCCAGAGAGCTCCTATTCTATAAGAGCAGTCGTGCCTCTAAGTCAAAATAATTCCTCTTGTCAAGTTTTCGTTTTGACACAGAAGTGGGGGAACGTAAATTAAGGACACCTACAACATCAGCTCTGAAGTGTGTTCTAGCCGTTCGTTCGCCATTGTCGGACTCACTTTGAAGTGTGAGGGCAAAGCCCATGACATTGATCTTCCCACTTGAGAGCTCAAAGTTTTTGTATGAGAAGTACACAAAAACGTAATAACTGCATGGTAAGCTTCCTTTACCAAGGAGGGCATAATGAGCTCAAGAGCCTATCAAATATTTTTGGAATTTTCTAGAACTTACCGAGGGCTGTCACTTTGCTCATAACACTTTCTCGCTCCAGTCTTCTACCCCGCAGAATTAAACCCCACCCGAGCAAGCGAGCCCTCTTTGCGGGATATTCGCCTGCAGACAGAGGCTAGAGAGGTGCTTTACGGAAATGCTGCCTTGTCTAGTCAGAACTCGAATGTTCCCCCATATACGGAAAAAAAAAAAAAAAAAAAGCAACACGGTAATGAGACATCAGGATAAAGGAGAAAGGTCAGTGTCTGAGAACGCAGGAGAAAATATACTAAGTAGATCCTTGAGCGGGAGGCGGGTTACATAAAACTCTGGCTGACGCGGCACAGACTTTCCCGAAACCCTGTTATTCGAACGCTCTCCTTACGGCATAGGATAGGGTTACAGGAGCGTCATGTGCCGGGTAATTGATCGAACCATTAAAAATAACAGCACAAACGTTTAGAGCTTTGATGGGCTTGATGCTTTTCAGAAGAAAGCTGGACTTGCAAAAGTGCTGATGGGCATCTTTGCACAGTTCTATAAAACTGTGGTGAGAAAGGGAAATTTATATTGGAGCTCCTCCACCCGTCAGCTGAGTTTCCATTGCGCTGTTCACTAGACTGCCTCGCTGGCCGCTGGCTGACTGGGACCTGGGGAAGGAGCTCAAGTCCAAATGCACGAGGCTGCACCTCAGCCAACCACTGGGAAATTTACCAGAGGAGGCCATTTTCGCCAGGAAAGGTGAAGACACGTGTGCGACGTGGGGACGGGAAGGAAAGAAGGTCCTAAATCACCGATGAACTTTCCAGCAGCAGAGATGACAGATGGTTTTGTGAGCAGAGACAATCTCCTGCCTGGTCAGAGAGTAGAGAAGAAAATAAATTTACCTAACGGCTTTCCTGTGTGTAAGAATGGCAACCCCAGGACTGCAGGAAACCTCAAAATAGTTAGAAAGCAGTGTTCCTAGGGTGCTCTCTGAAAAGAGAAAACACACTGCCCTGTGTTTTCTTGTCCACAGATGTGGTGACTGAGCAGTGCTGACTCCTGGAGCCTTGTCATGACCACCAGATCAGGGGGCGCTTATGTAAAGGAGGTGGAAACAGCGTGCGTCCCGTAATTTGGAAAAATTGGGCCGTTATCTTGTAAATCATTGCTTATGTATCCCTCTTGCTTTACCGGCTTCTTCCTTCACTGAGCAATTTGGCTCTTCTTCTCATACCCCATGTTCCAGGGGAAGGGGAGGGAGAGAGAGACGGTGTCACCGGAGGGGTCTGTCTGCCCTTGGGCAGATTCCCCCTTGCACGAGGGTGCCCTGGCAAGGGACACCTGTGGGCTGAAGGCCCCCAGGTCCCCCAGGTCCCCCGCCAGGTCTGCCGAGCCCTGATCCCTGGCATGCTCACTGGGCAGCCTTTTTCCCATTCATCCTCGTATGTGTGTCATCAACCACCTGGATGGGGCACCTTCTACTCACTCCCTCAAGGATGCCGTATGTGCTGGGGGGGCCTGTCTGCAGCCCCTATTCTCACTGAGTTCCTGTCCAGACCAGTCTACAGACATGTCCTCCCTCTTCCTCCTCTTGCCCTGCTCCTAATGCCGCAGGATCCCGGAGGCACCCCAGCTGCTAGACCTAGAATACAGAGATGGGCAGGGGAAGCCCACCTGCGATGTTCCAGGTGAATGGTTCCCGTTGCAATGGCCGAATAGGTCCTGGCTCAGGGCTGGATGCTGTGCTGTTAGCTGCGTGCTCTCCTGTGCGTGTGTGCGTGTGCACGTGTGTCCACGTGGGCTCCGTGTGAGGGTGTAAGCCCTTGCCTCGTGAACACGGACAGTTGAGGCTTTTTTTACGGAGAGCCATCCCAGAGCTGGGAGGAATGGAAGAGGAACAGCCAGAGACAGACCAGCTTGCCCCGGGCTTGAAAGCAGGCAGGGAGGTGGAATTCTGGGAATGCAACACCGGTTCAGCACAGGCGAGAGTGCTGTGTGTCCATGGTCGGCCCCTGTGCCACGCAGAGGCCATGAGGGGACTGGGAAGCCGTCCCCTCGAGACCCTGACCTAGTTTGGAAAAACAGTGGCTTAGAGAGCAGGATAGGCTGGAAAGAATCCTGCTGGAAAGAGTCCTGCAAGTAGACAAGAGGCACACTTTCTAACCCCACCTTTGCCCCTAAACGGCCGTGTGACCCCTGGAGTTGCTGGAAAGCCGCTTCTGCTGAGAGCCTTTGATGGTGCTGTTACTGTGGACTTGATATGTTTCAACCTGTGGGTTGAACCACTTTTTCAAACACAGACATTCTGGAGCAAAAGCAGGAAGGGGAGAAAAGGTGTGAGCTGAGCCCTGACATAGTGAATCTGGAGTGTTTCAGAAGGTCCCAGTATAGAGCAGCCCGAGGTAACCAGCTGCAAACGCAGAGGGAACAGGAAACCACACTGCTAGGGTCAGTAGATCTTCCAGGCGTTATGGAGATAAAGAGATTTTTCTAGGAGGCTAATGCAATCAAAAATCTACTCCAAACAAACTTGTGTATTCCTTGTGATCATTTTAATGTTCCAGCCACTTGTGCTTTTTTTTTTTTTTTTTTAAGATTTAAAGGTAAAGAATTCTTCCAGAACCCTGCTCCATATTTATCTAGAACTGGCCTCTACATATGTCCAGTCCTGGCTGCGTCTTGTGGGGCAGGGAAGGAAGGTTGTCTTGGATATTATGAAACAACGGGATAGATACCAGGAAGTGTTCTCCTGCTGGAATAATGTCCCTGCCCTCAGATGAAGACTTCCCTGGGGTGCCAACCACTGTTTGATCTTTTCTTTTCTGTCTGGATTTGAAATGAACGATCCAGATCAGTGGTATGAAAATCATGGTCTGCAAAGACTGAGTTGGAAGGTGGCCGGTTCCTTGTGCCTAATTAAAGCAAACAAATGTTATGAGCAGTTAAAACGCCCTTAGAGACACTGTGTTTACATGTCTAACTTCTAACAGCAAAGGAACCGGAATGAGTTAGACTGGAGGTCTGGACATCATTGCCAGCAGCACAATCAGTATTCTCAGAGAGTTGAGAGTCATTTCTTTTCTGTGTTTCCTGTCACTTCTCTCAACACAGATCCTCCTCGTTTCCAGTTTCCTGGCCTCTTCCTTCCTTGATCTTCCTGATGGCAGATGACTTGTTCCCACTGGAAGGATCCTGGTCTTTCCAGTGAGGTTTGCTGAGTGGCTGTAACCTGACCCCTCTCTGGTTTGTCTGAGAGGAAACTTGCTACCTTCTTCAGTAGCAAAAGGCTGGTCTCTGGGGTCCTTACAAAAGCGAGAAACATTTTCCTTCTTCTTCAGCATGAACAGGAGAGAACCTGAAGCAACTAGTTTTTACTATTCCCGCAGGGGTAAGGTTTCACTTCCTATTTTTTTCTATTTGGAAACAATCCTTACCTATAAAGGAAATTGCTGACAGAGTTATGTCCCCTAACTTCAGAATTATATGAAATTATATGATCCAATTTGTTTTGTTATGAGGTGTAACAGCAGTTCTACACAGGGTGGGCTTGATTCACGATTATAGGGTGAAAAAGATACATCCAGATTTGGTCCAAATGCTTTGGACTTATCTATGAGGTTTTGTGTATTAGTTAGTTTGCTTGTTGGGGGTTAAAAAATAATTTATTTTCCCGATTTTTTTTTTTTTTTTTTTTGTGGTATGCGGGCCTCCCTCTGTTGTGGCCTCTCCCGTTGCGGAGCACAGGCTCCGGACGCGCAGGCCCAGCGGCCATGGCTCACGGGCCCAGCCGCTCCGCGGCACGTGGGAACCTCCCGGACCGGGGCGCGAACCCGGTTCCCCTGCATCGGCAGGCGGACGCGCAACC
>NC_041223.1:8241738-8252912 GCF_002837175.3 Physeter macrocephalus | reverse complement strand
TTTCGTTTCTTTTTATGGCTGAGTAATAGTCCATTGTATATATGTGCCACATCTTCTTTATCCATTCATCTGTTGATGGACACTTAGGTTGCTTCCATGTCCTGGCTATTGTAATAGAGCTGCAATGAACATTTTGGTACATGACTCTTTTTGAATTACGGTTTTCTCAGGGTATATGCCCAGTAGTGGGATTGCTGGGTTGTATGGTAGTTCTATTTGCAATTTTTTAAGGAACCTCCATACTGTCCTCCATAGTGGCTGTATCAATTTACATTCCCACCAGCAGTGCAAGGGTGTTCCCTTTTCTCCACACCCTCTCCAGCATTTATTGTTTCTAGATTTTTTGATGATGGCCATTCTGATCTTCTTTAAGTTCCACAGAAAAGGGAAATCACAATAAAATTGGTAAACCTCTAGCCAACCTGATAAGAAAATATATGTATACATATACATAGTAATATTTGTCATATATATATATACACAGAGAGAGAGAGAGAGAGAGGTGGTACAAATTACTTATGTCAGGAATTAGAGATGGTGGAATCATTATAGAACCTGGAAATATTAGGGGATGTTATAAATAACTTTATGCCAGTACCTTTGACAACTTAGATGAAGTCAAAAACGAAGACTTTAAAGGTACAAATTACCAAAACTCACTCACAAAGAAATAAATAACCTGAAAAACCTTACGCTTTTTAAATAAATCAAATTTTTAGTTCAAAACCACCAGACCCTGATTGCTTCACTGGTAAATTATATCAAACATTTAAGGAGGAAATAATACTAGCTCTTCACAAATTCTAGAAAATTATAGGGAAAAGAATACTTTTAAACTCATTCTATGAGGCTAACATTATGCTGGTAATAAAACCAGACAAGGGTATTACATGAAAAAAAATTTATAGACCAATATCCATCATGAACGTAAATGCAAAATTGTTTAACAAAACTTAGCAAATCGAGTCTGGTAATATATAAACAATATATAAAAAGAATCATGGCCACTACGACCAAGTGTGTTTTATCCCAGGAGTGCAAAATTGGTTTGACATTCAAAAATCTTTCTATTCATTTCACCATATTAACACACTTATAAAGAAAAACCATATGATAATCTGAATAAACGCAGAAAAATACATTCGAAAAAACTCTCACATCTATTCATGATAAAAACTCTCAATAAACTAGGGGGAAAAAAGAACTTTCTCAACTTGACAAAGGGCATCTAGGAAAGATGTACAGGTAATATCACACTTAATGGTGAAAAACTGGATGCTTTCTCCCTAAGATCAGGAACAAGACAATTACGTCCACTGAAATCACTTCCATTCAACATTGTTCTAGCCAGTGTCATAAGGCAAGAAAAACAAATAAAAAGCATCAGGATTAGAAAGAAAAATGATCATGTATGTAGAAAATCAGATGAAATCTAGAAAAAAGCTACTAGACATAATAAGTGAGATTAGCAAGTCTGCAAAGATACAAATGAATGTATACAAGAGTCAACTGTATTTCTATGTAATAGAAATGAACAATTGGAAATTGAAATTAATTTTAAAAATTATTTACAATTACACTCAAATATTACATATTTAAGGATAAATCTGACAAAAGATGTCCAAGACTTGTACACTAAAGACTACAAAGCACTGCTGAGAGAAAATTTTAAAGACCTGAATGAAGGAGAGATATACTGTGTTCATGGGTCAGAAGACTCAACATAATTAAAGATATCAATTCTCCTCAATTTGATCAATGTAATTTCAATGAAATCCCATCAGGGCTTTTTTCATAGAAGTTCACAAGCTGACTCTAAAATTCATATGGAAATTCAAAGGACATGAAATAAATAAATTCTTTGAAAAAGAAGAACAAAGTTGAGTACTTACACTATCTAACTTCAAGACATTAAAAGAAATGATAATTAAGACTGTGGTATTGGTGGACATATAGAACAGTGGAATAGAGAATACATAATCCAGAAATAGACTCACACATATATGGACAACTGACTTTGAAAGAGCTTCAATGGCAGTTCAGTGGAGAAAGGACAGTCTTTTCTACAAATAGTGCTGGATCAATTGTATATCCTTATTGGGAAAAAGAAAAACTTCAATTTATGCTTCATGCCATATATTAGAATTAACTCAAATTGGATTGTAGACTTAATTGTAAAACCTAAAACCTTAATTGTAAAACCTAAAATGTATAAAACATCTAGAAGGAACACAGAGGACAAATATTTGTGACCCTGGGTTAGGCAATGATTTCTTATTTCCAACAAATGAAACGCAATACATAAAAGAACAAGTTGATAGCTTAGACTTCATCAAAACTTAAAACTTCAACAGACACTGCTGAGCAAAAAAAGATAATCTGCCACATACTGAGAGAAAGTCTTTGCAAGCAAGTATACATTTGATATTGGACTTGTTTCCAAAACACATAAAGAATCCTTAAAACTCAAAAATAAGAAGACAAACAGCCCAATAAAAATGGACAAAAGTCTTGAAAGACACTTCACCAAAGAAAATATATGAATGGCAAATACACACACGAAAGAGGTTCAACATCATTCATCATTAAGGAAATGAAAAATAAAAACATAAGATACAACTTACACATATATTAGATTGACAAAAATTTAAAAGACTAACCCTACCAAGTGTAGGCAAATATATGGAGGATCTGGAATGTTCATCCACTGCTGGTAGGAATGTAAAATGTTATAACCTGTTCAGAAGTTGTCGTTAAACATATACCTACAACTTGACCAGTAATTGCACTCCTAGACAATTACCCAGGAGAAATAAAAGCATATGCCCACACAAGGACTTGTGCATAAAATGTTCACAGCAGCTTTATTTGTAACAGCTCAAGACTGCAAACAACTCAGATGACAGAAAGCAGATCAGTAGTTGCCTGGGAAAGGAGAGTGGGTGGTGAGGAGGATTACAGCGGGCCTCAGGGACACTTTCAGGGTGATGGCTATTTTCATTATCTTAATCGCACCAATGTTTCATAGATTTATACATATGTTAAAACTTAATACATTATATTTAATATAATTAATGTAATATATTAATATAATTATAATTGTATTTAATATAATTAATACAATTAAGTTGATAGCACATCAATTACACCCCAATTCAACTGTTTAAAAAATTGTATACTGGGCTTCTCTGGTGGCGCAGTGGTTGAGAGTCCGCCTGCCGATGCAGGGGACGCGGGTTCGCGCCCCGGTCCGGGAGGATCCCACATGCCGCGGAGCGGCTGGGCCCCTGAGCCATGGCCGCTGAGCCTGCGCGTCCGGAGCCTGTGCTCCGCAACAGGAGAGGCCACAACAGTGAAAGGCCGGTATACTGGAAAAAAAAAAAAAAATTGTATACTGTGCTGAAGCTTAAAGACTGGTACTAAGATGGTGCTCCAAACCTCCTAATTCTTTGCAAACATTTCAGAAAGAAAATAGCCCAAAGCATGAGTGAGATAATATTCACTGGATTATTCTGTGATTTTATAAATGTTTGTCCGAATATTTAGTCCAAGTCATTTCTAGTGTTTCTATCACACAGGAGTTGCTGAGCAGAGCAGCGAATGTGCATTTTGCCCTATTCATGGAGTGGATGCTGGGCTGGGAAGGTTGGTAACCCCAAGAAGCCAAAGGTGAAGGTGCTCTTTACAAAGCACATCCACTCAGTGCCTCACTTCAGCTACAGAGCGGGGTGTGCTAGGAGGGTGCTGTGGACGAGAGTATTCCCAGCAGGAGCCCCCGCTCACTCCCATTTCCACATGGAACTTTCAGTGAAGTCAACACGAACCCAGCTGGATCTGGCCCGACTCCAGGGTAGCTGGGGGTCCCCTCCAGTGGCTCTTTCCTCTGTGTCAACCAGGTGATTCACAAACAGAGCAGTACTTGTCACAAGTGGGCTAAGATTAGATAGAGATTAATAGCTTAACTCCTTTTCCGTTGGCAAAGAGATGGGTATGAGCACAGTCTGGAGTCCACCCAGTTTGCCCAGAACTTTCCTGGGTTCATCACTGAAGGTGTCTTGTTCCCAGAACTCCCTGGTGCCAGATGAGCTTGCATGTGGCTGGATCCAGGAACATCTCTGCTTCAGAAAAGCCCATGAAGCATCCACATCCGTGAGGTGGGGAATGGGCACCAGATGAGAAAGATGTGGTTAGACCTTAAACCGAGGCCCCCAGTGTAGACCCTTATTACTGTGAATGAAAAATATTGCCGGCCATATCAGTAAACAGAGGATGCCGCAGCCATCAAGCCATCACATCACAGCCGCCCCAGTGGTGAGCCCTGGGGGAACTCGGGATGGAGGCGGGATGCCCACCATCAAGCAGTCGGCCGCTGCAGCCGCCCCTGACGGTGCACCTGGAGGAGACTCAGGGTGAACAAGCACAGGATACTGGCCCCTGATACCTGAGGTGCGTATCAAAGGAATGATCTCAGTGAGCCCAGACTTTGCATCTTCCCGAACATAAAGTGCTAAATTGCTTAACTTGAGGTGTCTGTTTTTCTTTAATTAACAGCAATCTTTTGATGTTTGGCTACCTGGTCTTTGTTGCAAAACCTCCTGTGTATCCCGGCTCCTCCCCGTCGCCTCCTCGGAGCAGTCCCTCAGAGCGATCTGAGATACTGTGTCCTGGGCTGAAGTCCTCAGTTTTGCCCGTCAAATAAAACATAACTCTCAGCTTTTAGGCTGTGCTTTTTTTTTTCAGTCGACATTCCCCAAGGAAGAACGATGTTAAATAACAAAGACATGGATTTCCCTGGTGGCAGGTGGTTAAGAATCTGCCTGCCGATGCAGGGGACACGGGTTCGAGCCCTGGTCCGGGAAGATACCACATGCCGCAACTAAGCCCGTGCACCACAACTGCTGACCCTGCGCTCTAGAGCCCGCGAGCCACAACTACTGAGCCCTTGTGCCACAACTACTGAAGCCCGTGCGCCTAGAGCCCGTGCTCTGCAACAAGAGAAGCCACCACGATGAGAAGCCCGCGCACCGCAACGAAGAGTAGCCCCCACTCGCCGCAACTAGAGAAAGGCCGCGTGCAGCAACGAAGACCCAACACAGCCAAAATATAAATAAATACATTTATTTAAAAAAAATAAATAAATAGCAAAGAAATAACAGCCAATGTGACAGTGAAAACAAGTGTGGAAACCCTTTCAGCTGAGGAATCAGAAGGTAACAAAACCAAACCTTCCCCGGCCCTCCGTGGCCAATTCTTCTTCCTTCTTTTACTCCAAAAAGAGATAAAGACCTGGGGTTTCTCTCCCCAAGAGATTTACTCTCCCTGACGCTGGCCTCGCAGGTCACCTGACACTTCATTTCAGGTGGTAGCTCCTGGGATGGTGACAGGGAAGCCATAGTTAATGATCCATAATTTAAAACCTTAACAGGGGTTATCGTTATCTCTGCTCAGCGTTGACCGTCATTCTCTCAGGAGCCTTTCCCGTAAGTTGGTGTTTTGGGGGAGCGAGCGGGCCCTTTTGGGGCAGGCGTCCCGGTGTGTGGGAGGGGCTCGTCTCTGGGCCTCACTGCTGGCTGGACCCCTCGGGAGCTCTGAGTGCTTGGGCAAGGTTCCCAGCCTCTGTGTGTCTGGGTTTCCTCTTCTAGAATGGAAATAAGAGTACCTGCCTCGTGGGTTGTTTCGAGAACCAGGTTAGCATCTGTAACGTGCTCAGATGAATGCCTGGCTCACAGTGAGCCCACAGAAATGTTTGTTGAACATAACACGTAATTGTTATTTTTTTAATTGAAGTATAGTTGATTTACAATGTTGTGTTAATTACTGTTGTACAGCAAAGTGAGTCAGCTATAAATATATATACATTCTTTTTAAATATATTTTTTCCATTATGGTTTATCATAGGATATTGAATATAGTGCTATACAGGACGACCTTGTTGTTTATCCACTCTGTGTGTACTACTTTGCATCCCAAACTCCCAGTCCTTCCCTCCCCAACCCCCTGTCCCCCTTGGCAACCACCAGCCTATTCTCTATGTCTGCACAACATGTAATTTTTTAGCAGCTGCCTAGAAGCAAACAGCAGGAGCTTCCTCTCCATCCTCATGGCTCTGGTAGCTCTCAGCTGTTGATAATCCGCCAAAGCCTCACTAAGCTGATGTGTCTTATGGAAACTCACGATGTCTTGTGAAAACTGCCACCACGGCAATGAAGCCCAAAGCCTGCCAGCTTCAAGCAGGAATGGCATTTGGCTGTGTGGGCATGTGTTTCATTTCCAGAGAGAAGAGCCTCTAAACTCATCAAACACCCAGCATGATATAAAGTTCAAAACTTTTAATTAAGGGTGTGGTGCATTCTGTGGCAACGTTTATAAAGTTCTTAAACTTGAAGATGTGCTGAGGAAATGGCCAAATGCTGGAACTGAAGGGAAACATCACCATTCTTTTTTATGAATGTTGACCTCACATTGTTTCTCCACTTCCTGCCATGCTGGGGACATTTTCTCCCATGACAGTAGCTCCCTCAGGGCAGTGATCAGGTGTGGAGAGGCAGCCACGTGAACAGGGGAGGGATGTTCTGAATTTTCCATATCTGGACATCACCTTGAAAAATGGTGAAACATTTCAGAGCATAAACTTGGAAAAGAAAAGCTTTTTGGTCAAGGAAATTAGGAAGATTAAGTACTACGGGCCCTGCAATCTGCCCTGAAGGTGAGAAGGACAGACCTCTGCCTTTGGAGGGAGCCCCGTGGCTTCAGGGCTCCACTGCTGGGCCATCAACTCCCTGCCAGCCTCTCCTGAAACTTGCTCTGGGTCCAGGGGAGAAGGTCAGACCTCTTCTGCCACTGGTCCCTTAAGACAGCTGCAGTGGAGCAGATAAACCCCCTACCTGCTAACTCCAGGACACATGACGTCTCTGCTCACACTAGGAAAACATGTTTCGGTAGGAGGTGAACCTCAAAGGAACAGGCTTTCGCTGCTCCGACAGGGGATTGGTTAATGTAACCGCCCTTCTGCGGGCGCTGCTCTAAGCCAAGAAACACGTGTTCCAGTCTCAGCTTCCAACACAAACTGCCTGAGCTCTGTCTTCTCCCAGACGAGCATTCTTGCCTCTGCAGATGCAGTACCAGCTGCGCCTTCCCCTCCAGCGAAATCACTCAGGATACAAAGGCCAGAGGCTTTCTGACTTGCCGGTTAAATCAGGGTTTGGTGTCCCTACCACGGGGCTTGTGTCCACCTTTTTTCCCATAAAACACAGTCCACTTCTACGGCAGCCAGTCTCTCAGCCGCCTTTGCTGGGTTGGGGGCATTCTCCTGGATCCATTCAGGTGCTTTGGACGCCTTCTCACCAACTGGCGACCCTGACGTGCTGGGGGGCTCCTGAGACCTGGCAAAGGGCAATTTACTGAAAAAGAGGAGAATCAGTGGAGACTGGATTTTCATTTTAAGATTACGATGTCAAATACATTGCTTCTCTTCTGTGCAGCAAAACAGTTTAGAACTTGGCTTTTATTAGTAGTGTCCTAGAAGAAACATAGGCTGGAATATGATTAATATTTTTAAACCTACCCTGCTTCCTCTCTTACCAAAAATGTAACGCTAACAGAAAACAAAAAAGGGCACACCTTCACGTGAGAAATGAATTCTGTTACATGCGATTATCATTTAAGATGACAACGTGGTACATGATATATACAATGTTTACTTTTGGCTTTTCTCATTTAATCCTGATCATTTTTGTATAAAGTGGACAGAGCACATAGGATTCTCTTTACTTTGTAAAGGGGAGTTGCCTGAAGCCACATGATGATGTAATCTCAGCTCAAAAGAGGAATTTGGTTCACCTCAGTCTGGTCCGGGATTGGATCCATCTGGGGGGAGACAGGCTTCTCTCAGCCCATCCCAGCCGCATGATGGGATTCTTGACCTTCTTCCTCCTCCCCTCCTCCCCCCAGGGAAGGCAGCCTTCTAGCAAATGGTAGATCAGAGTTAAGCCTAGAGAAGTGGGTGGTGCCAGTACCAATGAGGAGGTTTGTTTTTCCTGGTTCTCTGTACAGATGGCTGTGAACATCCAAGGCAGACACTCTTAATGTAATGGGGGTGAGGACAGACATCACACTGCAGTGGAACTCAGTGGAGGATGGAGTAGAAAAGCAAGGAGGCAGCGACCCCAGAGAGAAGGGCAGGTTTCCAGGCGTTTGTCGGAGGAGGCCTGAAACCGACCCCAGGGCAGCAGTAAGGACAGTTTCCACTGCCCCCGGACGCTGCAGGAGACAAGCCTGAGCCTCTTAGGCCTTGGTCACCGTGAGGCAAGACTGCAGTTTCCCCGCTGCATCCTCCCCTTGCGGGGAGGGATTGCTTCCAATTGCCGATGGGAGGAAACTAAAACTTTATAAGCCTACTGCCCTTAAACTAAGTTGGGGCCTCCAGTGGGTATCAAATATAGATCACACATGTGGGCGGAAGACCTCACTCCATGGAATCAGTGTGATTCTCAGATGTGAATTTTCTCAAATGTTATAGACCAGGGGTTCCCGACCCCCGGGCCATGGACCGGTACCAGTCCGTGGCCTGTTAGGAGCCGGGCCGCACAGCAGGAGGTGAGTGGCAAGCGAAGCTTCATCTGTATCCGCAGCCTCTCCCCGTCACTGGCATAACCACCTGAGCTCCGCCTACTGTCCGATCAGCTGGCGCATCAGATTCTCACAGGAGCGGAAACCCTACTGTGAACTGCGCATGCGAGGGACCTAGGCTGCGCGCTCCTTATGAGAATCTAATGCCTGGTGATCTGAGGTGGAGCTCAGGCAGACATGCTAGTGCTGGGGAGAGGCTGCAGATACATATTATCATTAGCAGAGAGGTCTGACTGCACAGAGACCGTAATAGATCAACTGCCTGCAGACTCGTATCAAAACCCTATCAGTGAGTGGCAAGTGACAATTAAGCTGAGTAGACTGGACATAAGCAACACACTTTGGGTGTCACTGTCTCCCGACATTCTGGATTAAAGTCAAGGCAGAATATCCTGAGATGGCCACAAAAGCACTGAAAAGCCTGCTTCCATTTCCAACATCCTATCTTTGTGAAACAGTGTTTTCTGCAGTGACAGCAACCAAAATGAGATCATGGAGTAGACTGGACTTAAGCAACACACCTCAGGTGTCACTGTGTCCCGTCACCCCCGGATGGGACCATCTAGTTGCAGGAAAACAAGCTCAGGGCTCCCACTGACTCCGCATTATACGGTGAGTTGTGTGATTATTTCATTATATATTACAGTGTAATAATAATAGAAATAAAGTGCACAATAAATGTATTGCCATTGAATCATCCTGAAACCATCCCCCGCCCCCGTCCGTGGAAACACTGTCTTCCGTGAAACTGGTCCCTGGTGCCAAAAAGGTTGGGGACCGCTGGTGTAGACCACAATCAATTTGGTCCCCAAATAAGAAAAATTAAACTTTTAAGCATGTAATACAATTTTAAAATGACACTTTATATATAAGGGTCTTTTTCTAGAAAGATCTCAATAATACTTCAAAATACTGAACTACAGACTACATTCTAGACAAGGTTGTTTTCTGGTCTGGTGTGTTAAAGAAAAAATATCACGTTGCTGGAAGGGACCCTCGTCTCCTCTTAACTTCTGACCTGCACAAGGATCACAGACAAACCCAGGGTTCTGACTGTGTCACCGGCCCCTGCAGCTTTTGAAAAGAGCCAGATTGACGCTGGATGGGAGAGCCGGACGGGGAAGAGAGGCCACGTGCCCTGCGGCAACCGGCATCTGGAAGTCAGCCAGGTGAGGAGGACGGGGTTGCGGTGCTGGGTCTGAAAGCACAGCCAGTCAAACTGCAGAATCTTAGACCCTTGGTGATCATCTGGGCCAGTGGTTCTCAAACATGTCTGCATCAACAGAATCCTCCCCTCAATGGAACCCTGATAGTTAAGTGACAAAGCCTGGGCTCCTTCCCAAACTCTGGCTTTAGGGAGAATGAGACGTGGTGGCTAAAAGTCTAGACTCGTGCTGGAGGGCCTGGTGCTGACTCCTTGGTACGTCACTTACCGGCTGTGTGACTTTGGACAAGGTCCTTTAGCTCTCTGAACCTCAGTTTTCCCACTGGTAAAATGGGGGTGATAATAACAGCACACTTACCTCAGAAGGTCGCTGTGAGGCCTGACTGAGTTAATGAGCGTAAAGCACTATACACAGCACCAGGCATGGAAAAAGCACCACCTAGGTGTTCACTGTCACTGTATGTGAATCAGTTTCCTGCCTCGGAAGCTTGGTAATGGTAACTTTTGATAAGGTGTTTCTCTGTCACCTTGTACACTGTGGCCTCTTTGACTCATTCCCAGATGATGTAGGTAGAATTCTTCATATTTTTATTCCACATTGTACAGGTTATCATCAGTGTTGCTCTATAACAGACCACCCAAAACTTGGGAGCTCAAAGCCACAGCCGTCTCACTGCCTGCGATCTTATGCTTCAGGAATTGGGCAGGACTTAGAAGAGATGGTTCATCTTTGCTCACATGGTGTCAGCTGGGTGGCTCAGTTCTCATCCACGTGGCCTCTCTCCTGCCCTGGGACCCTCACCATTCAGGGCTCCAGCCTGAGTTTCTAACATGGCGGCTGGCTTCAAAGATGGAGGAAAGCTGGGCAGCCTCTTGATGTGAGGGCTCAGAGGCAGCATGTCACCCCTTCTGTCTCATCCTGTTGGTCTATCAAGTCTTTGAACAGCCTGAATTCAGGATTCCACCTCTTGATGGGAGGGGCTGCACACAGACATGGGATGGTGTCCTGTTTACACCCATCAGCAGTGGTACCCATCCTGCAATTTACCACGGTGCTCTTTTGCAATTTTGCAACACTTATTACAATTATTTATTATGCATGCCTTTCTTCTCTATGTGCATATGTGTTCCCTTCCCAAAGATAGCACCATGGCGTGTTTATCCGTGTAGCCTCAGAGCACAGCATACAGACTGACATGCTTAATAAATGCTGATGGAACTAGGGCATGAGGAAACGGATGAATCTCGATTTCTACCTTAACTTGACAACAATAACAAGAAGAGAGTATTCTTTTTTTTTTTTTTTTGTGGTATGCGGGTCTCCCCCTGCTGCGGCCTCTCCCGTTGCGGAGCACAGGCTCCGGACGCGCAGGCCCAGCGG